>NC_081784.1:3603105-3716229 GCF_963082965.1 Carassius carassius
TATATATTTTTTTATAAAAAATAATAATGCCCATCATACATATGATTTATATATGAATATATTAATTCTGTTGAAACTGAAATATTGCATTTAACCTGATGGCTAACAGGGTGAATGAAGTTGCAGTGGTTCAAACACAATAGCTCTGGACTCATCTGATATGTTACATTAACTTGAACTCCACTGCTCCTCTGGTCTGATTATGTGTAATTAAGTTCTCTTTAAGAGGATGTAATTAACCAGAGTTTACAGTTTTAGATTAAAGGAACCTCTAGATCAGAAGCCACATTGATGAACTGATGTGCTTGTTCTGCGATCCAGATGGAACATAAACCAAACCACCCTCAAACACACAAGACCTAACAGCAAGCCAGTGCATTTTATGATATTTCATATTTCCCACAATAATTTAATTGAGTTAAAAACATAATATAGCAATTATTGTCCTGAAATTTATATGAATATTAAATATAAAATTTGATGAGAATTAAGAACTGAAGTTGTCTATAATATATAAATCTACAATTTTTATAGTCTGAATGAGGTGTGTCCAAACTTTTGGTCTGTACTGTATATATATATATATATATATATATATATATATATATATATATATATATATATATATATATAGCTAAAATATTTTATTATATTATAATACTAATGTTACTACTTTTAATTATGCATTTTTAAGTATTTATTTGCATAAATAAATAAATATGAATGGCAACCAATGGAGAAAGATTCTCTCTGTAATCATGTGGTATAGTTCCAGCTTTTACCAGCAGGGGCTAACTGAGCCACACTAGTTAACAAGCTAACCTTCAGCGTCTTTAGTCACATGTACACCTCAGGTGCTCAGGAGTCAAAATGTTATGGAATATTTTAAGTCGTGAACATCCAGGAAAGAATAGCATCAGGCCAAGCACATCAGACTGCCACAGAAAGTGAAATAAAATAAGGCCAAATGATTGGATGGTGCTTGCATGAGGCCATGTGGGCCACATTTGAAATATTTTCAGTCCAACAGTGCCTGCTGTTTCACTAAATGTATTCAAAAAGTTTTAGTGCATCAAGCTGTATATTGACAGTATTCAGAGAATAGCAACCCGAACAGGTTTTCATCATTCAGCTGGATTCCATAAGCAAACTATATAAAACTATTGTGTTGTTTGATTAATGGTTGCGTCCTGCATTTGGATTCACGGCTCACACCAGTGTGTTCAGCTGCCTGACATCTGGTATAGAAAACACAGCCAATAAAATCATACCATTTCACTAATTACTATTTCTTTCATTTCCACTGCCAATGAGCAACTTGAACAGGCCAAACCAAACAGAGCTCTGACTGCAGCATGCCAGCTCAGTTACCCACCAAAGGAGGGTCCAAACATGGACACACAGGGTATTGTTAGGTGGCCTGATTATGAAGTGTCAAACCCAGTTTTGATGATGGCATTTGTGCATGATTATGAAAGTAATGTCCGAAACAGCTACTGCAATAAAAATCAACAGTGACAGAATAGGGAAAATAAACAGTACAGTACAATTATTTCACAAGGGCAGACTTGTGTGCTAAACTACACTCTCAGGAAAAAAGGTACAAAAGCTGTCACTGGGATGGCATCCTTTGAAAAGGTTCACCCCAGAGATAACTTTTATACTCTTTTTGTTTTCCCTGAATGTGTTATTTGAATTATTTATTCCTTACTTTGAACTTAAAAACTGAACTTAAATTCCTTAATTTGAACTTAATTTGAATTAAGGTGGAAAACAGAATGCAGAAATCCAGTTCGAATTAGAACTTTGAAGGAAATTCAACTTTCATATTAAACCTTTAAAGCACAAAGTTTGTTTAAAAAATATAGAATTTTGGCTTTAAAATTTTTTAAAGATTTTTTTTAAGTGTTCAGGATTATAGACCTTAGATGGATAAATGTTTTAAAATGTTGTGTTTATTTTATATACACTGTTGTTCAAAGTTTGGCATCGGCAAGATTATTTATTTATTTATTTATTATTACATTTTTTTAAAAGAAATTAATCCTTTAAGTTATCAGGGATTAATTAAATTGGTCAAAAGTGACAGTAAAGACGTTTATAATATTACAAAAGGTTTATTTTTTATTTTTCAAATAAATGCTGTTCTTTTGAACTTTCTATTCATCAAAACTTCTTGATAATAATAAAAAAGAACTTTTACATAAAAATATGAAGCAGCTCAACTGTTTTCAACACTGATAATAATCATAAATGTTTCTTAAGCAGTAGATCAGCGTATTAGAATGAGTTCTGAAGATCATGTGACACAGAAGACTGGAGGAATGATGTTGAAAATTCAGCTTTGATCACAGGAATAACTTACATTTTAAAATATATGAAAATACAAACGGGGTATTTTAAATTGCAAACATATTTCTCAGTATTACTGTATTTTTGATCAAATAAATGCAGCCTTAGTGAGCATAAGAAACTTTTTTTTTGGCCAAAAAACAGTAAAAGTCTTACTGACCTCAAACATTTGATTGGTGGTGTACCTGACATGATGACGTAATTTAGTGCTAATTTTTACGTTTTAGTGCATAGAAAATCAGCATCTCTCCAGTAGGATTTTCCAGGTAGAAAGCTGCAAATCCATCTTCTGAGCTGAACAAAGCATTAGATGGTTGTAGAAACACACACCTCCCGTGTTCGATCTGAATCACACGCACATCTCATGTCAGCAGTCTGGTACCTCAAGGCAATGCTGAGCGCCGGTAATTATATGCAACTCATCTGATCAGACTTAATTCTCTGGAATGATTTTATGTTTTGGAAGTAAACTATCGTCACTTGTATCCCTGGGGCTCTCATGAGCATGACAGGCTGATAAATAATCATCATAATTATCCCCATAAAATGAGTATCTCCAAAACACTTTTGTTTTTGAACACTAGGCATAATATATATTCAGCGCCGCCAACCTTGTCACATGGGATTTTCCACGGTCAAGGTTAATATGAAAGACCAGCTTGTCTGTATATTTCTAAAAGAAGGCCATAGACATATGATTACTCTTTAGCATCAATATTCAGGCTCTCTTCCACAATTAAAAGCTATGACAGCACACATAAAGAGATCTAGAGCATTGTGGTCAACAGCGACTTTCTGTCTCCGAGAGGAACATTGACAGATCGACTGAGTTCAGTGATGTTCTTACGTAGATGTACAAAGTGAGACAAATGTGCACTGCATCAGCTTACAGTCTTGTTTTGTACCTTCTAAGGCTGCATGTTAACTAAAACCTTATAAGTGATTGTTTATGTGACTTTTTTAAGCATGCAAAATGTATCCCCAGGAGGATATGATGTCATTTTACTTTTAATACAAGAAATTTCATACAAATCATTCAAAAAATAAATTCCATGAAAATTATACAGATGATGCTTTTTTAAAAACAAAGTAAAATTTGAAATACATCAAAAAGGTAGTATACTTATACTTATATAATAAAATAAATAAATAATATAATTTATGTATTATGTACAAAAATGTATTTCATACAAATCATAAATTATGTACAGTTATGTACAAATCATACAAAATAAATGTCATAAATAATACATTTTTAAAAATAAAATGTAAAAGTACATTCATTTTTTATATATAAATTAAATAATAATATAACTAAATGATGTATGTTTTTTATGTAATATGTATGTATTTGTTATGTACAAATCATATAATAATAAATTTCATTCAAATCATAAATTTTAAATACAGTGAAAACATACATTAAAATCTAAATTATATAATAATATAAATTATGTACAATATGCTTAATATAAATATTAAAATATAAACTGCACATTTTTACAACACTTTAAAGCATGCATTTTGAACTTTGCTTGTTCGTTATGAGGCATAAGGTCAGTCTGTGATGCTTAGACCCTGGTTTTGCTCATTATTGTGAAAAAAAAAAAAAACTATGAAATGTGCTGTTTTTACATAAAAATTACCCAGAAAACAAGTTACACTCAAGCTGCTTGTCAATAGGGGGCGCCATGTAACACCAATAACAACTGTCTTGGAATAATGCAGAAAACTGAGCTTTTGATACTTAAATTAATGTCTGATCATCTCTTCCTCCCTCTCTCTCTCTCTCTCTCTCTCTCTCTCTGTGTTTACTGCTGTTTTTCTGTCATAAGGACAGCTGATGGCATCACCGTGGGCTTTGATTTCAGTCTGTTTCATTCATCTCAGCTCATCAGCTGGAAATATTTAAATCCTCAGATCCCTTAATCTTTAACGAAAGAGGCATGAAGCTCTGTCTTAGATTTCGACACAAGATGAACACACAAAAAAGCCAAAGAACAAGAGAGAGCAGAGGCTGTGATGGTCAAATATACAGCTAACTTTAGCTAAAGGCCTGCAACACAACACTTTTAGGTCTGAAAAATCATTCAGGAGTTTGAGGTCGGTATGAATTTTTTACATGTTTTTCAAAGAAGCATCTTATAGTTATTAAACCTACATTTATATGACCAAAAATGCAATAAAAACATTAATATTATGAAATATTACATTTTAAAATACTTTGAAATGTCATTTATTCCTCAAAGCTGAATTTTCATGTCTTCAGTCTTCAGTGTCATTTGATCCTTAAGAAAACATTTTAATATAGATGTTTTTTTTTGTTTGTTTTTTTTTGCAGCTCAAGAAACTTTTATCTTTTGTTATACATTATAAATTTATATACTGTCATTTTTGACCAATTTCATGCATCCTTGCTCAAAAAGCCCAATTGACCGGAGATAGGAGTATTTGGGAAATCCTTTTGAAAATAATAGTTATTTTTGATGATGCACTTCAAAACTATGAAGGTTAATTAAGGCCATGATGAGATCTTTATTTTTTTGAGTATAGGTTTTACTTCCAGAATGAGAATTCTGTCATTATTTACTCATCCTTCACTTGTTCCAAACCTGTATGAGTTTCTTTCTTCTGTTGAACACAAAAGAAGATATTCTATAAAATGTTAGTATTCGAACAGTTGATGGGCACCATTGAATTCCAAAGTAATTTTTTTCCTACTATAGAAGTCAATGCCTTGACAGGAGCCCATCAAATGTTCGAATACTAACATTTTACAGAATATCTTCTTTTGTGTTTAACAGAAGAAACACATACAGGTTTGGAACAAGTGGAGGATGAGTAATGATAGAATTCTCATTCTGGAAGGGAACTGTTCCTTTAACATTTGAAAATATTTTATTAAATATATTGAAGAGTTAATAATTGGATCAAGATAAAGTAGCTAAAAACAATTTAGCAGTATTTCTAAAGTGCCTGTATTTGAAGAATCACCCATAAGTGAACTCCAGAAACTCACCCATTGTCACATGTTCTTCTTCAAATGCTTCAAAGAATTTCTTTACAGAATGGTGAACATGTGCTCCTTCATGTTTGACCTTACTTTAATGCTGTTTTTACACAATAAGTCGTTGTGGGCTCTCAGGTCATGCCAACAGCCTCTGGACACACAGCTGTGTGCTAACAGACCTGCCTGTCGATCCAACATTTAGCTCAAGCAATCACAGATAAGCTCAAATGAATATATGTAGAGAGAGATTCTTATTTATTTTCACATTACTTGACTGCACTTCAAACTTTGGTCCTATTTTATCACATAATTTTTACCCAATTGATGCCCCAAATCAGAATCATCAAAATCTAAATGTGCGCTCTGTGTGGCCAAAAGTCTTAGAGGAGCTGTTTTAAATAGTCATGTGATCACAAATAAGATGGAACAGAGCTGATTCACGTGTGTCCTTCTTCTGTGTGAAATAATGATAAATACCACTTTACACCATTTGATTATATACCTCCAAGCTGTAGCTCGACAGTTAAAATTTTCTTAATAATTTCTGACATATAACTGAACACATAAAATGGATGTGTGTTTGTGTGTGTGTGTGTGTGTGTGTGTAAAGACCTCTAACACTAGCTTGCTCTTCTTTTTTTTATTCTGTTTTCTTTTTATTTATGCTACGTGTACTGTGTTAACCTACTTGTTATAGCACATATATATCATTGCTCTTTGTCCTCATTTGTAAGTCGCTTTGGATAAAAGCATCTGCTAAATGAATAAATGTAAATGTAATCAATGTAAATGTAAATGTAAATGTAAATGTGTAAGGCAGTGCCCCCTACTGGTTGGGGCCTTTAAAAATACTGAAAACATAAATCAAAATATATAATGATGTGATTCTTCAGAAATCATAATTTATTATCAATGTTGAATACAGTAGTGCTGCTTAATATACATATTTTGTATTTAATGCACCATTGTTGAATTAATTAATTTATTTAAAAAATATGCCCCATCAATTGCAAGTTTGTTTGAGAAACTTGTTTGAAAACAGTAATTATTTTCTTTTCTGTAGCATTTTTACACACTTCATAAATAGGCTTCTACTTATTTCTGTATACATTTAAATAAAATGTTTAAATCACAAATGTATTTATTAAAATTTTATATATATATATATATATATATATATATATATATATATATATATATATATACATTATACATTTAGATATACATTTTCTGAATGATTATGTGCACTGTAAAAACTATATATATATATATATATAGTGTACGATACACAGTGTGTGTATTTGATGCTTTCTAGAGTATTACACATTTAGATTAGCAACAACTCAATTGAGTCAATTCTCAATATAGCACACAGTTGCTGTTTATGTAGAGCATCATTGTCAGACAAACTGACACAGATTTGACCTTTTACCTTACCTTAAACTCTGTGTGCATTATATTTGTCAATTTGAGAATTATGCAAAAGTCAAGAGTTTCGTTCACCTTCACAGATGATGTAAATGAGTAAACTCACTGCACACAGTCAGAGAGGAACTCAGAGTGTCAATGAACCATGTGTCTGTTTGTCTTAACTCTCACTTGTCATGTCTTTCTTCCTTCTCTCTCTTTTGTCTGTGTGTGATTATAGGATATCCTTCCAGCAGGGGCTGGAAACTATTATATCATCTCTACTGACGCTCTTTCATCTGTGTGGAAACATTCCGAATCAGCCCGACTGGGAGGATGAAGCGACACGGAAAATCAAGCTTCTGAGAGCTGAATCTGATCTCGCCAGAGTTGGATAGGAGTATTTAACCACAGTAAGTAAGCAGCCGTAACAGAGAGAAACGGGAGTTTTTAAAGGGCTACATACGAGGGCTTTCTGGGATGCATTAAGCAGTGCTGTGGTTGGCTGAAGGATTCTGTCCCGCCTACCGTGTTTAACAGGCCCACATGTGTGTGTGGCGAGGGGTATTCGGATGCTGAGACAAGCTGTGCTGTATGATCTCACTTCCCTTCTCAGTCTTAGTGGTTTTAGATTGGCCACCGGTCGCTGTGATGGTTTTATGGCCCAATAGGAAGCCAGTGACTTTGCAGGCCTCTGTTTTTTATGGAGCGATGGTTTAAACACAGTGTCTGAGCAGGAAGCCAGACGCCTGCCTGTGGTCAGAAACTTCTCCATCCTCTATCCCTTTTTCCTGTTCTGCTTTAATGCATGGATTGATTGAATACATTTCCAAACTCTCACATACATCTATCTGCCATTACATCTATTGTTATCTATCTATCTATCTATCTATCTATCTATCTATCTATCTATCTATCTATCTATCTATCTATCTATCTATCTATCTATCTATCTATCTATCTATCTATCTATCTATCTATCTATCTATCTATCTATCTATCTATCCATCCATCCATCCATCCATCCATCCATCCATCCATCCATCCATCCATCCATCCATCCATCTATCTATCTATCTATCTATCTATCTATTGTTCGTTCCGTCATTCTATCACTTCATCTGTAACAACAGGATCAGCAGGGAAAATAGAAAATTATGAAAATAATGCTGGTAGTTTTAATAGTTTCTGATATTTGACACATATCTTGCCTTACTAGTTCCACAGACTCTACGCACACATGCACACACACACACACACACACACACACACACACACACACACACACACACACACACACACACACACACATATTTAAAACTGTAATATATTCCTGTGATTTAAAGCTGGATTTTCAGCATCATTACTCAGTGTTACATGATCCTTCAGAAATTATTCTTATGCTGATTTGCTGCTCAAGTAATATTTCTCAAATGTTGAAAACCATTTGCTGCTTAATATATTTATGGAAACTGTAATATGCTTTATTTTTCAGGTTCTTTAATGCTTGGGAAGTTCAAAGGAATAGCATTGCTTATTTGAAATAGAAATGTTTTTTTAACATTAGAAATACATTTTCTGTCACTACTGATAAATTGAATGCATCGTTGCTGAATAAAAGTATTAATGTATTTCTAACTGTAGAGTTAAGTGGAGCTGAGATTACTACACTCATGAAACTAAAACCAAAGAACCAAAACTCTTCATTCAAATAAGAGCATGTTGAAATGACCCACATACAGTGGGTATAGAAAAGAATGACCCCCTTTATTTGCACCCACATTTTGTTGCTTTGCCCAGAGATCTGTAGCGTCTGCCTGAGGGGAGAAGTAAAAACAGGTTGTGTCTGGGGTCAGAGGGGTCTTTGATTATGTTACCTGCCCGTTTTTTCACTCTGGAGTTGTACAAGTCCTGAAGACTTGGCAGGTGCACACCAATGATCCTTTCTGTGGTCCAAACAGTCTGCTGCAGTCTTCTAAAATCTGATCTGAAGAGCACAGAACCGACTCAGTAATAGCCGAGTAAAACTGTGTCATCTGTGCCTGTGGCAGGTTGAACTTTTTCATGTAATTAAATGAAATGAAAATGTAATTAAAAATTAAATGAAAAAATCATGAAAATGTAATTAAATTACTGATTACTGATTGCTCATTTTAAAATGTAATCACATTACTGTTCTGATTACTTATTTCAAAAATAATTTGTTACATTACTAGTTACCTTACATTTTTATGTAGCTACATCCGTAAAAATGTACATGAAATCCTAGCAAAAATATTACTGATAAATATTTGTCATTGAAGCATCATTTAGCTATGGCAGATCACTAGGTTTTGGTACAGAGCGTTTGTTTTCATTAAAAGCAATATCTTGAAAAATATCTTTGAGTCTTGATTGAATTTATAACATTCACAGTGATGCTAAGTGGATTTTTCAGTGTTGTTTTCTCGTTTTCATAGGTGTTGGATGTGTAGAAAACAGGAAACGAAGTTATTACATGATCTGGATGTAAGCATGCTTTCTTATATAACTGTTCAAAATGTAAGACATAAGGCATGACAGACATGATAGTAGAAATAAACATGTTCAACACTGCGTCTGGACAGCATTCATGAAGCATGGACACCAGTGACAGCCGGTGCTTCTCAATTCACTTATTAACAGCTAAATGTGTACCCGTTTTTTAATCATGCAAAAGGTCAAACTCCCAACCCCCAATAACTTTCCTCTCCTTTATTGTCCTTTCTTCTCGTTTTTCCTGCACTCCTTCACATTGATCCAAAACAGATTAATTTCAGATTCCAGTTACAATACATCTCATTGATCCGCACATCTCCTCTAATTAGCCATTTGAATTTAACACTTGTATGGCGGCGGCCCAGTCACAGAGTAAACCATCCTCAGGAGAGAGCGAGAGCTCAATGAATGAGAGAAGACTTTCTTGCAACCCAGGCTCATTGGAAAAACACACCTCTTTGTTTTTGCAACACTCTAAAAACTTACCTATACATGCAATGCACTGCAGTTTCTAGCTGAAAAGAACACTAGTGGCTGTAAAACACCAACCAGTTTCACACAAATTATGGTTAAGATTATTATTGATTATTAAAAGACGGGATTTCCCACTTTTCCTTTAAATAATGACCTCAAAACTCTTTTACTTCAATGTTTACATTACATACATGGCTGGACTGGCCATTGGGCATACCATTTGCCCGGTGGGCCGACGTGCTTTTTGGGCCGATATATCTCATACTCATACTTTTTTTTTTTTTTTTTACGGCCCATAAAATTTGTACATCGGCGGCCCATTCGTTTTGTTTTGTTTTGCTTAATTGGCGGCGCTGGGTTTGTGCCGGTGTAATGCATTGGTCAAAGTCAGTGTTAGTTTTTTTTTCTGACAGACCAGCCCATGAAACACGTAGATCAGCGGCCCATTGGCTCTTTTCTTGATTGACACTGGGCTGGCCCAATCACAACTTTAAACGAGTGAGCGAGCGGCAGCAGTGTCAGTGTGTATCTGTAAAAAAAGATGGAGAAGAAACGCAAGGAATGTGCAGATAAATAGAGTGAAAAAATAGAACCAGGCCCTTAAAGCAGACACTGTAAACTGTGTCAAAATATATGTTTTCTGACCTTCATCAGCTCCTGTGGCAGATGATGATAGTGAGGACGGAGGATCAGGAGAGAGATGAGAAAGTGTAGAGCCTGCGGTAAGCATAACTACTTTCAAAACACTTAGGCCATGTCATGAGTGTAGATTATTTCCACATCTGCATAGTTGACGATTACCGCAATTCACTAGAAATTTAATAAGAGGCGTTTGTAAACCATGTTTTCCGCCAAAATAAAAGCTTGATGCAGTTTGCGTCAAAATAAAAGATCATGTGCTTATCTCTTTCAAGTATAGAAATTGGTACAACTAATTAAGAAAGTTTCCTTTATTTTTTTGTGCATTTGTTTTACAAAATATGGCTATTACTGTCATTGGATTAATATTATAACTATTATTATGTATAGGTGTAATGTAAATAGACACTGTAACTAAAAGAGGTTTGAATTTTTCTTTGTTTAATTTGCACACTGAATATGGGTTGGAGCTTTTAATTTTGAACTCTCAAAGTGCACCAGATTAATGAATTTAACATTAAAATGCACAAAATTTTCTCACGGTGGGGCATGCCCCCGAACCCCCCTAGAAGGACCCAGAGCTGCTTATAGCTTGTTATAGGATTCACCGCTGTGGAGTATAGTTCAACTGTATTAATAAATATAACATTTTGACTTATTTCATCTGTTAACTCTCACTCGTTCCTATACTCACTCATTACATGGCATTAGTGGTTTTAATGAATAGGAGTTGGTATGCATATAATTAAGGGCGTGCAAAGATGGGTGGTGTTTATGATCATATAGTGGGCCGGTCTGGGCAAAAATGCCCGGGCCGATTTTTTGTCCCAGTCCAGCCCTGATTACATAAGCTCTATATGTATAGCTTTTCTGATGCTGTAAACTTTTTTTAGGGTTTAGGATTGGTGGTATGTTATTTTCAAATGTAATAGAGCATTATCCTTTTGGTGCCATTCACCAGACATTTCATTTCCAAACTGCTGTGATGCATACACCAGTACCGTAATAACATGTTGCCAGATTCATGTTCATCTGCCTTGGATAAATCTGATTGCACTTTATTTTGATAGTCCATTTTAGTCATTGTACTAACATACAGTATGTAACTACAAGTCAACTCAGTAGAGTATTGTTAGTTTTATGTTAGGGTTAGTAGAATAAGCTGACATGTACAAGTACTTATAGTAAGTAGAACCTCTGTTAGGCAAACATCAAAATAAAGTGTTTGCTTATATTAAGCAACTTGTAGATGATATTAAGTTGCATAGTTAGTACAATGTCAAAAGTGGGCTATTAAAATAAAGTGTTACCATAAAACTGAATGTACTTTTAGTGCCACTCACTGAACATTTCACTTTAAAATTGTTGCAAAGCATCACAGGTAATGGCAACTTTTTATCTAACAATCATGAGTTTTTTCTCACAGTTCTAGGTTGAAATATCACAATTGATACCTTTCTTAAAATTTCAAGTTTATATCTCGGAGTTGCGAGTAAACGTCTCAACGTTCTGACTTTTTCAAAATTGTAAAATACAAACTCAGATGTGCGAGATAAAAAATCTGAAATTTGATATATAAACTTGCATTTGCAGGGAAATATTTAATTTCATGATGGAAACCAAAACAGAATTGTGAGATGCAAACTCAGAATTTTAGAGGAAAAAAGTAAGAACTGTTAAACTTTTCTTGAATTTACATCTTGCAATTCTGACTCAGAAATTGCGAGGGAAAAAGGCTTCCCTAAGTTGCTGGTTCCCATTAGCAGTCAGACCACCCGGTCAACATCCGATAAAAGGAGGCCTCGTAGTTTCACTGTAAGGGTCTTCTAGGGTCTCTCCCCACACGTTTGGAGATTTGAGGTTTTATGAACCTGGAATGACTGTATGTTTACCAGACCCTAATCACTGTCAACAGAAACACACATGCAGACTCACACACATGCACTAGACGAGTTAGTGAACATCATGGAGCATTTTGCTCTGTCACTGACAGTGGACTCACAAACACACATGCATGCCCATTACTCTTAGTATTATTCCTCAGAGGACTTAAACCCACAGAAGCACAAACATCCGGGACTAAACACACCATTCTGTGTACATCAGTATATGTGTGCATGCAGCTGACACGCTGAGTCTGATGGGGGAAAAAGAAGAAGAAAAAACCTGGTATGGCCTCAAACCACCTTAAATAAAATTACAATAGTAAATTAAAAAAGCAGACTATGCAGTCTTTCAGGATTCATTGAATACCTTCATACCCATGGATCTTGGCTTATAAATACATGTTGATTTTTTTATATTTTTTTTTTATTAGAAAGTCTTGAATTTTTCAAAAACACAATGAATGTTTTTGTACTTAGTGGAATTAATCAAGTGAGCAATTATTAATATATCTCTATTGTAGTATTTGGTGTTTAAATATGTTTTTAGTTTTCTGATGTCTCTGTTTACTGATACAGTATATAGTGTGCATCAATTAATGATGTTAAGAATTTTATAGTTTGTGTGTGTGTGTTTTCAATTTCACGCTCTATCCTCTCAGTCCTCCTGGAAGTGACATCATTTTAGAGGGAAAACGGCAGCACAAACATCAGTGTTATCAATGGATTGTATGAATTCGGTAATGTTTTGTTGTATTTGTAGGTTTTGTCATTTTAAAACATTCTGTCCTATACTAATTATTCTATAAGCATTTTTTTTAAACCACTGTATAATTAATACATTCATAATGAATACACTTGAAGTGCCTGACCTTGTCAAGAAGAGCATATTACCCTTTTAATGTACTTAATTTACAACACAAACATTGAAAAGTATTTTTAATGTTCAAAAGTTTCATAGATGTTTTGATGTATTTATAGGGTTAAAGAAGGTGACAGAGCACCAGAGTTACTCAAGATCATTACTGGATTTGTCAGTTTGCCAAGATTTCAAGGTTAGTGGCATCAAATCTTAAAAATATATATTAACAGTTTGAAGACTTAAGCAGAAAGTAAACTAGATATTCTATAAGCATGTTTTATGTTTGAGATAGGTTTGCAATAATCTGTAATTGAAATAATGTATTTCCACTGAACTGACGTAATTGCTGATTACCAACTGTATACACATTTCTGCTCACTTTTTATGCATCTGAACAGCTGACCAACACTGCTGTGCATTTGTTTGAATGTGTTTTATATCAAGTTAGATTGTCGTGTAAAAACAATATAAACTGTGATTGTTGACTTTGCATTCAGTCAGAAAATCTCTTCTCATATGCAAATGTAATATATATATATATATATATATATATATATATATATATATATATAATATATATGTCTGTGTGTGTGTGTGTGTGTAACATTTCCATACATTAAATATATTTGAAGTAAAAACATAAAACCTATTATAATTGGGAACAATTTCATATAATAACAAATACTGTATATCTGGTCTATACAAATATTTATGTTTATGTATGTGGAGTATGTTTTTGGACTTAAGTGTTATGTATATATATATCCATCCTAAAACCCATTAATACAAATAAATATAAAAGACAGACACTATGGGAATTTATGGCAATATTACTCCTGAGATAGAGGTTACTGTCTAAGTGGCTGGTTTTTGGCCAGTATAAGCTGGGCCAAACTTCAAACGGATAACAAAAATTCTGTTGAAGTGTGACTAGATCTAGAAGGATAAAACTGAAGCGATCCTTTTTCACTGAAAATCAATCAAAAATGGTTTGATTTAGAACTAAGGCAGAGAAAAAAGTCTCTGTTTTCTGAAAATGGAAGACATGAATGGTTATTTTTCAGGCCTCAGTGTAGACACACACACACACAGATATATAGTGAGCCGTGTTTCAGGACTGGTTTTGGGGGCGCCACTGTGGTGAGACTGGGCTGCAGCAGTGAATAGTGGGCCACTCAGATTCTCTGTATGGGTGGTCCACACCGCCTGGACATGAGACACAACACGGACACAGATAATCAGATTCTAATTGGTAGGGTTGAGACACACACACACACACACAGAAACTGTGTTAATATTTGAGTCTCTCTGATACAGCTGTCTGTGTGTGTTGGGGGTCAGACACAAAGCAGCTTCAGAAACCTGGAGAAACCTCAGATATCTTCGGCCTAAATGTCTTGCTTCATTTTTTCCTCTTACAGAAACAGGCGACAGTCTAAACAGGGTTGTGGACAAGTTTCTGACTTTTTTTCTTTTTCTTTTAAGATGTGGCAAGAATGAAAAAAAATGACGATATGTAAATGTTTTCTGAGATATGTATCAGAGTGACCACAGACATTAAAGATAAAAGAGATGTAAAAATACAGTGTTTTTTATAGGTCTTTTCAGGTCACACCATGTCTTACAATATAAGATGAATGGAGCCTTTCATAAAATAAGACAGGAGTGTCAGACTTTCACTGTAAAATATCAGCTACATATTTTCCAGTGTATTGGACCTTTTGCTTCACATTAACAAAGAGATTTTTTTTGTGTGTGTAAGTGGGTACTATTTTTTTAGACTTCCTTGACTCTTGTCATTGCTTTTTCACACAAATATTGCGACGCTGGCTAAGAGAATTGATGTCAGACCATTACATTTGACTGTACATCCTTTTACATTTGTTGATTTTCTCGGGTTCTTGAGGTTTGCATGTCAAGTGTTTTAGGTGTCAATGCCTACAATCCTTTAAAACTACACATATTTTCTTGATACGATGATTGTCACTTCAGAAGTAAAGATAGTGGAGTTCATTTCACATAATAACTGTCATATAAAGCTATATACAGTATATATATATATATATATATATATATATATATATATATCGACTGAATGTGGCATTTTGCCTTTAGTGAATTAACAAATTGACAAAAAGTAGTGTTACTTATAATTATTAAGATAGTAGTAGTTTTGTTTTTAACTTTCAAGCTATCATGAAGACTTTTCAGGGTCTTTGAAAGTCAGTGTGAAATGTTCACAGTGCATTTATTTTTGTATTTGGACATATTCCTGATTGATACCACCTTTGATTAAATCTGATTGATCAAAGTGCATAACTTCCTATTACTTTTAAACAACCATTTCCTGTCAATGGAGCCTGTTTGTATTGACTATTGCACTAATGTGTATATTTCTAGCAATCCCTTAGATGTGAGTAATGATTCATCAGTTTTAGCAGATGTTTTTTCAGACTGAATGCATTGAAAACTCACTCTGGTCTTTAGATATGTCTCTAATGTAAGTCTGGGATTTTCTTCATCCCATTTTAAGGTCTACAATGTAAAAACTGTAATTCAAGCTGTTTAGAAAAGTACATGGGGGAAAAAATGGTGTTGGATTTACTTTGAAACAAATTTCACTCATAAATTGCTTGTAAATTTCATAGATAATTACAAAGACATCTCCACCTGAGCAACTGTAGAGCATTGTGGGTAACCATCTTCTCCATCACCAACCATTCAGATGCTCAGGTCCAGAGTGATCTCTCTGCTCACACACACACACACACGCTCATCCAACACTCAGTTGTGGTTTACTCAGGCACTTAGTCGTCCTGTGAGCTCCTCTGAGCAGTCATAACTGCCCAACCTGATCTAGTTCTCCATTCCTTCTCTCTCTTTTACAGACTTCCTGTGTTCATCAATCAAGAAAACCAAAGAGAAGTGAGTGGGAATCGTGGCCAGAGACCTTAACCTCAAAGCTACAGTAATGCAGAAAGCCTCTTTGCTGGATGTCTCAAGTACCAATGGCACTCCTGTATAAAAAGCAATGGCATCAATAATTAAGCACTGATTAGGTTTAATATTTAATGTTGGCGACATGTAATTTACACGTGCAAACCAGAAATCCGGAGCTGCCGACTGAAATAAACAACTCTATTTTTGTATGGGTGACCTGAAACCTCAACATGCCTGTGTTCCTGTAACTCTCGCTCCCCCTCATCTTCATACTCAACATCTTTAAAGAATTCCTGAAAATAAGTTTGTGTGGTTTTCTTACAGAACTATTCGATTCATATTCCATTGAACTTGAAAATTTCATAGTTAACTGTAACGCACCCTGAGTTTCCCTCTACTACTCACATATTTATCATTGAAATTTCTGTCATGCTTTCTAAATATGTACTTAAATATTTCAACGTGCAACGTTTTGAATAAAAAACATTCCTAATTAACTTTAAGTAAATATATGTAAATTTGGGTTTTGGGTCAGTAAAACTTCATTTGATCAAGAATACAGTAAAAACAGTAATATTATGAAATATTGTTGCAATTCAAAATAACTGTTTTCTATTTTTATACATTTATTTATTCCTGTGATGCAAAGCTGAATTTTTAACATCATTACTCCAGTTTTTAGTGTCACATGATCCTTCAGAAATCATTCTAATATGATGATTTACTGCTCAAGAAACATTTTTGTTTATATTTATGTTGAAAATCGTTGTGCTGCTTCATACTGAAACCTTGATACATTTGTAGAAATCTTTTGTATCAATTGAATGCATCCTTGCTAGATAAATATATAGTACGTATATGCATTGCCAAGTCTATAGTGTTCCTTGAATTTGTGAACAATTAATAAGATTTAAGGCAAAACAGTTAAAGCCACCAGCTCAGTATTGCTTTTCATTTTCATTCATCGAGCTTGAAGAGGCATTATCTGAAGTAACAATCATGCCATTGATTCCAGTGGAAGTGCTAAACAAGGAAATTGCTTGTACCATCAAACAGAGATAACCCAGATGTAAGGGAAGTAAATCAGGACAAGACTGTTGATACAAATGGAATAAGTCACAAAAAAGGGCATGATTCTTCTCCATAAATTTGTAGAAATAATGCAAATTTGACAGGCTGAGTTTCATTTATTCCTGTTTTTGTTCCTGGCAAATTTTTAGAGCCTTTTGAAGTAAATGCATCACATCTGAAAGACTTAGTCTTCGCCGAGCGTGACAAGCTGTTAGATGACTGCACATTTACACATGAAAAGTTTTACATACTATTTATAAAGTTTATATTCATTTATTTTTTGTCTTTCAGTGCAGATGCACAATTTATGACTTCTGGTTATTGACGGAGACTGAAACAACAATGATCTCAAAGGGGCCTAATTATAGCTGAAGATAACTAAAATGTTCATACACAGCATTTCTTTTTCTTTTTTTTTTTGGTAAGAATGAAAACTTATAGTACCAAGATGTTGAATTTGGAAACTTTAGAGAAAAACGTTGAGAAAAATAAAAAATAAAACACTTACGTATATAAAAGCATTGTATTGTAGTCAGGAATACAAGATAATTAAATATCAATGTCTCATTAACTTTCTTATATGGTTAAGCTTAGTTGTACATTGTTTTGTCTAAGCACAGGACAATGATGGAAAGAAAGATGATAATGGAGATTTTTGTGTCCATGTTATTTGGACTCATGTATGCTGTGGACCTGAACAATCCATAACAACTCAAATCTTCATATGAAGTCTTCCTCTCATTTTTAAATCCAAATTAATGCTACAAAATCTCAATCACCACAATAATCACCAAACCATAACATGATGCATGTAACCCATGTGTATAATGATGAAAGGGTTGATTTACTTCTTTAAATAACAAAAGATGAGTGGAAAAAGACAGGAATTAATAAAGTATTCTCTGTATTATTTGCAGGCGGATGCAATAGCCTCTAATTATGGCAAGATGACCTGAAATATCAAATCTTTCTTACATTTATAGAAAACTCTTTTCCTCAAATGCTATATTTTTGCACAATATTTTTCACTCTGTTTAATTTGTGTGACATTTCAGAATTCGATTTTGAGGGAGAGAATTTAATCTGAAATCCAGCTAGATTTTAACATTTTCTGAAGAATATGTGAGCGGTTTTTGTAGCTTGTTGTTAGTTCACTGTAGGTCCATATGCAAATGAATAAATCACATGCACATTTTTTCACCCAATTACAACTGCAATCTAAAAGTGTTTGTGTTTTACAGGCAAGCACTAGGGGGCGTGATTGAGTCTGGCTTCATAAAGCTGCCAGTATATTTCTGTCAGTCCAGTATAAAACCGCTCAGTGTCCTGGCAGGACTGCAAAGAGCTCAGTACCACTGACAGAGGCCTTGAGGTTTCTTCATGGCATTATGTAAGTCCTGTTGAACCTAGTTCAGGCATCATGGATGTCTTCCTCATAATGACTGGCACTTTTCCACACGCTATATTACTGAAAGGATTCCCACCTCTAAATCGGTAGTGTTAGGATTGACAATTGGTGTGCAACAGGAATGAAAGTGAAGACCAAACAGTGAACAGTAAATAGTGAGTGAGAAAGGAGGGGAGAGCTGTTGTAGAAGTTGTGGCTTCATTGGTGATGGGCACCGCTTCAAGTTTCTCTCTTGCTCTCCATGCCAAAAGCCACTTTTATGGTGCTGTTTACTAGCTGAAGCTTCCAGAGATCTTTATCACAAAGTCTTTGATAGGCCAGATTTCTTCCACAGTCCATATGCTGCTGGATCTGAGCACCAGACCACAAGAGATGGGAAACTAATAGTGCTTACAGAACAGTACAACACTTCACTTGTGAGTTCAGATGTGCTGAAGTCTGTATGGATGCTCTACAGATGCTCTACAAACCATAAATGAGGGGAAATGATCAGGGGATTATACTTAAAGTCAGTGAATGACTATTTAAATGGTAAAATACATGTCAAGATAGTGTAGCATTTCAAGGGAGCACACAGGAAGTGTGGCTGGATGGTACACTACAGCCATTTAAATTTTTATATTATTATCATAAAGAAAAATTTATACATTTATTCAGCAGAGATGCTTTGACTTAGTCAGAAAAGATAAGAAAAGTTTAAGAAAGATAAATAAATACTGTACTGTATTTTTATCAGAACATCCTGAAAAAAATGTATCCACAAAAAAAAACCTGTTTACAACATTGATAATAATAATAAGACATGCTTCTTGAACACCCTTTTCTGAAGGATCATGTGATACTGAAGACTAAAGTAATAGCTGCTGAAAATTTAGTTTTGCCATCAAATGAATAAATTATATTTTAAAATATATTCAAATAGAAAACATTTATTTTGAACTGTAATAATATTTCATAAATTTTCTGGTCTTTATTTCAGCGTTATATTTTGCGGGTGATATAAAATTAAGCAACATCGCATTAGAATAAACCATATTAGCTCTTCTGCAAAATCTATCCTTTGCAGAAAATCAAGAGAAATACAGAAATTATAAACACAGTACAACTTGTACTTAATTGAGTATCACAATAGTTAAAAATTAACATTGACTTATTTTTTTGCGTATATTATGTTATTTATGCATATTAGCATAAATGATGCCCCAGAAATACCTTTAGCAACCACTTTAGCATCACTTAAGCTATTTATGAAGTACCTTATCAGTCACTTGACAACACATATATCCATGTTTTATATGATCCTCTGGTCAAGAGTGATGCAGACAGTTTTGTAATATCAAATATATGCAGAGATGGAGACATTTCTATTGCAAAACAAAATAATAAACCATAGAGCAAACAGGAGGTAGATCTCATCCCACTGCAGTAGAAATGACATCCGCTTCCCCTTAACTTCAATCCAAGCCAAAGCATCAAAGTGTCCTTTATATTCACCTCTCCTACTGTATGTAAACTCACTGCATGAGAGAATCTGTGCTTAAACTGACCAGAGAGGATCCTATAATTATACTGTGTTTAGTGGACATTGTTCAATCAAACCATCCTGACCAAGAGGAACAATAGCAGCAGCATGAAGACAATGAAGACCAGAAAAGAGCCAAACCAATCTGGCATTTTCATCAGCATGACTAACTTCCTGCTTACGGTCACATGACCAGGGTCAACAGGAAGTCAGATCCACAATATCCGGCGACAGATTGCACTTATGAATGGCAACATATTGCAAAGGACTGAGGGTCTCCTGAGGATATAGCTTTGGTTTGAATTATAGGTTTTCTAGAAGATTATAGGTTTGGATTCGGCTCCATGTTGTTGCTAAGAGTGAACTGCTTCTTTCTTTGACAGAAAAGGTCTGTGGAGAGGAAAGGAGAGGTGAAAACCCAAAGTGACAAGGAATGTAAAAAAGAGGGAAGGAAAGCTTGTAATTCCTGTCGGATTTCATGCGGTCCAGAAACGGAGACAAAGGTGGTCTGTGGAAGACTGAGCGGTGACCTCAGCATTGAAGATCATTTACATAATGGTGTAGACGTTTGGAAGAAAGGCGACATTTTAGACTTCCATTATAACACAAATAATGAAACCAAGACTGGTAATTATTGCCTTCCCCACCCATCCACTGATGTATAGTTGGAGATAAAAACATGGTTTTTAAGATGAAAAAACTCTCTTTATAGCTGCTGATTTTTCCTTCAGTGTTTAGGAGGTGGAGAAACCTCATGTGCTGTGCTGTGCTCCCAGAGTATGTTTATACTGGTGTAAAGCATCAGGGCTCGTGGAGACTTTAGAGACCCAGACTAGAAGATCTGTGGTCTACCTCTTTCCCTCTCTTTCTCTCTGTTTACGCTTCTTCTTCCCCTTCATGTTCTATCGCTCTTAGTCTCTTTGCGGTGTTTCCGTGTCAGATTTTCCCTGGCTTGCCCTTACTTTTCTCTCTCTGCTGTATATGTGGTTGCAGTGTATTATGAACGCTGCAAACATGCTCTGATACATAATGTTATTCAAAAGTATGTGGTCAGTAACAAAACAGTGCTTTTATTCAGCAAGGGCGCATGAAATGAATCAAAAGTGACAGTTAAGGCATTTATATAATTGCAAAAGTTTTTATTTCAAGTAGCTGCTGTTCTGTTCTTTTGTTTTGCATTTGCTTTCTGTTCTTTTTAAAATAAAAGACTGAAAACTCTTATTTTGAATTGAAATAAATGCAGCCTTGGGGAGCAAAAGATACTTCTTTCAAAAACATTAAAAATCTTACTGACCCCAAACTTTTCAAAGAGAGTGTTTATTAAATATGATTTAATATGCTACAAATGTTGTTTATAGAGCTTAACTTGTACTGAATCTGGAACTATTCTTTAAATTGTTGGATCTAGATGTCAAAAATGTCAATTTCAGCTCTCAGCACAGGAAAAATGACTTGTGTCAGATCACAGTTTGCTCTTAAGATGTCTTGATTGACATGAGCAGCCCATGAGAGAGCATGTGAGTATCTGTGAAGCTCAAAGGTTACACACAGAGGTCAAAGGTCAAGCAGTCTTACGCTACTGGATGCGACAGTACAAACTACCCATTGAGTGTCAACATTGCAGTTCAAACATTGTGTTTCTATTCTGGTTGACAGTCCCAAGTAGTGCTGGATGTTTATATCCAGTGTATATATATGAGATGATTTGATGAGATTTCATGATTTTTATCTCACTTTTTGTCTAAACAAAGTTTGCTTAGTTTTATTATCCTTGCCATGTCTCGAAGAATATGACGCAGCATAAATGCATTTATTTACAGTTAATTTTAAATGTGAAATTATTAAAAAGGAAACATGAAATTAATGAAAAATGAGATTATAATAATAAATCTTTAGGCTTATAATAAAGAACATTGAATTTCTCTTTTTAACTACATATTTTTGATTACCCTTAAGGCATCAGTGGCAGAAAAAGCCATTGGAGCAGGAAAGATGAATTAGACTAATCGAAGTAAATAACTCCAAAAGCACTCAAAAAGGTCAAAAACATCTCTGCACGGCATTTTTCAAATAGTAAAATGTTTTGTCTCTCCTCTGTTCACCCTCATCTGTCTCTTCTGAAATACAAGAAAAATACCAAACTTTTAAAGACCAGAACTTAAACTGAACCGTATATAATTGTATAATTCCTCACAAAAAAGAAAGTGTCTTTCCCCTCTGTGCAAACACACATCTGGAGAGAATTGCCTGCCGTTTGTTCTCCTCTCATGTGTTATTGGCAGGGATCTGACCGGAGTGTGCTCTCATATTCCCAGTGTAACACTTTAGAATGGAAATATTGAACTTACCATCCACCCTGTATAAACAGCTTCTTCTTTTTGCAATACTCCTGCCCAGGACCGGACAGCATGCAGGACATCCCTGCCAAATCACGGTGGTCTGCTCTACTGTAGTCTGATTGGGGAATGGGACTCTTGCATGAAAATGTGAGTGGCTTTGTTTCAGGGAGTTCACCAGGTTACAAAGTAGTGTTTAGATGAGAAAGAACTAGTGACTGTTTAAGTTTGTAAGCTTAGTACAGAGATCGCCACAATGTTTGTTAGCTGAAAACCTTAGATGTAAAAATGTATCTCCTGATATTTTAATCTAATATTTCAATAATTTAACAACACATTCACATGTTTGTGATTCTTTAATAATGGTTAATGGTCAGATGACATGTTAGTAAATCTATAAATATAGAAATATTAATAATTATGTTTAATATATATATATATATAAATGTAAATACTAATACAATATGATTAATAATTAAACAGTAACAATATTATTATTAAATTATAATGTTGTTAATAAAATAATTATAATTCAGTAATCAATATTAATTATAATTATTATAGTTTAACAGTTTAATTGGTTAATAGTCACATGACATTCTAGTAAATAGATAAATATTACTAAATATATTTCATATGTTTAATATATATATTAAATATATTTATATAATAATAAGATATCAATATTCTAATAGTAAAATATATTTATTATTAGTAATTATTATTATTAAATAATATTTACATTTCAGGAAGTTAATTCATCATTTTTTTTATTTTATTAGAATTCAATAATATTAATTGCAATTATTTCAATTATTATTGATTTAACTCTAATTATAAAAATAAAGAAATATATTAATGTTTAAATTATAACTACAAAATTAATTAAAATTTGATAATTCTATTAATTTTATTTTATACTACAAGGTACAATACTAAAATTAATGTTTTGAATTCTTTACTTTCAAATGTTACACCCCTCAAGCTTGTAAAGTCCTTGAGCTTTTACTTTGCAGGAATACTGGTGAAAATGACACAAAAATGTTGGAAATTATGCAAAAGTCTAAATAAACTGAATCTAGTGCATGTTGCATTCCTCAGTGAACACTAGTATCCTCAAATCAATTCATTTTAGAATTTAACTGACCCTAAATGGCATATAAAAACTAAATGAGCTGTGATTGGTCACTTGACATGTCGGTCAGACGGTCTTTTCTACGTGGGTGGTGCTAGAGTAGAAGAAACTGCAAAATGCACTACAATTTATCATGATGGTTAAAAGTCAGGCTTTTAAAGGCCTTAGTAATATGATAATTGCTTGTTGATCATAAAAGGCTTCTGATCACTACAGTATCTTGACCTCCTCATATGGCTACCCTACTTTTATCTATGACATGAACTATGTCATTTGCCTTCTTTTTGACCTTTGTCCACTATTTGAAACCGCAAGGCCTCTCTCATTTCTCTAGCAGCTTGGCAGAGCTCTCTGTCTGACCACAAGACCATAAGGAAACCGCCACTCACCAATGCAAGCACAAAGGCAGGGGTCGTGACTGGTCACCCGTCCAGACGGACCTGATGTCCAGCCCGTACACTCACTGAGACAGCTGGGCCCATTTCCCTAGAAGCTTGACCTTTGACCCCTGACCTTGAACTTGAGCCTGACCTCATTTTCAGAGCGCGGTCTGACCGCTGCGTGACACTGCCGATGCCCCAGGTTTCGGAAAGGGTGTAGTGGTAATGGCATTGATTAGGAGGGTCTGGTGCCAATATATTTTCTCTCTGAAGCCGTTTTGATAGATGAGGCCTCGACTAAATAGATGAGCGTCTGGCTGAAGATGAGGTGTGACGTGAAGTTAATGTTTCTAAACTGATGTGGACTTGGTGGAAGGATGCTACTGTTTGACCTCGGGGTCACAGACGTCGCCCCTCCTCTCTCATTTCACTGTTTCTCCTGTGAAGAGCTCGCCTTTTGTAGTTTGAGGGTGCAAACACCACAACCGCTAGCAGCTGCTAATTAAAACATAGCTGTGGTCATTTAAACGTTTGAAGACTTTGACCCTCATCTTCTGTTTTAGAGGCCCCAGTGTCAAGAATGTTAGGCCTCTTTTTAGTTGAAGTATCAGGTTTAAACTTAATATTTCTTGAGAACCGATTCATGATTGCATGCTTAATTTTTATTTTATTTTATTTTTTATTTCCCATTTTATCTTCATCACTTTTTTTCATTTACAGTGTGTTTTTGCTGAGGTCAAATTAATATTCTGGATAACAATCACATTAAAAAAAAACGCATGCAGCTTGTGGTTAAACAGGTTTTAAGCTTAAAAAAATATGTCTACTGGGCTTCGATTAGGTCAAAGAATAGATGAATTTCAAGAAAGAATATTTTATTTTTAAATTGAATGGGGTATTTACTTGCTGAACCTGACTGTTGCGCTTTGTTGACCAATCAACATCCATGAAGAGCAATTCCGTTTAGTTCACATTTATTTATAAATCACTCAAGCAGTGTGCTGTAGAACAATAAAAAAGATGATGATATAGGACAGAAATGAATAATTAATCACAAGAGAATATGAAAGAAAAACACAGGCTAAAAAAAAAAAAACAAGCACATACAGCGGTGAATCAAAGTTCTGTTGAACTGAACGCGAGAGAAAGGAGATGTGCATTCAACAGAAATTTTTAAATGTTTGAAAAGTTGGGGCTAGTCTTACCTGTATATGAAGATAAACTACCAGTTTTATAATCCTAAATACTGATAGTGAAAAAAGGGACTTAGAAATGAGAAATCCTACAACAAGCAACTTATCATAAGGAGGGCACAATATGAGAGAAGCTGCAAAAGTTTCAGAATTAGCAAGAACAGCACAAGCCCAGACAGAGATGGAGTGTCTCACTTTGGCAAGATGCTAGTGTGGATTACAGAGTGCTGTGATAAATGTGTGAAATCATTTCACAATTAGTTCTTTATTGTTTCTGGATTTTCCTCTGATTTGATTTCTGATATACCCGGTGTGAGCGGCACCGTCTTGTGCCCTCATCAGAACTCTGCCAGAGCCACAGCTGGTTTGTATCGGCGGTGTAATCATCTCCAGAAGCTGTTTTACTCAAGATTTAACAGCTCTTAACGTATTTTTCACATCACCGACATGTATGCCCTCACCAACAGAAAAAAGCCAGTGCTTTTGATCAAATTTACACCATATGCATCTCCTAGAAGATGAGTTGGAGACTTCATGAAATTGCGTTTTATCCCTGTTTTGATCAGGCTTTCTCTTCTCTCATGCGCCAAAGTTTCTTGTGTATGTGCTGTGGGTTTGTTCCAGCGTCTTGTGGTGAGGCTGCACCAGAAAAATGGGTCTTTCTGGATCTTCTGTCAGTGACAGAAGAGGGATGAGCAACAGGCTCGAAGGACATTTATCTCTGACACTAAGCAGAATCGCCACATGGACACGTTTAGTGGTTGTGGACAATAGCTAAACCACAAATATCTCTCTGTGTGTTTTTGTGACTATCTACACACAAGCTGATCCAAATGGTAAGATTTCTGGTGAAGTTTGTACCAGCACTCTGGTGTCATACTGCAAACCTCCCCTGTTTGCGAAAAAGAAAAGGCAATCAACGCCTTGTATCAACTATCTCATTGCTGAGACGGGCTAAATGAACTGTTGGCAGTATGAGGATGGTGCTCGCAATCAAGACCTGAACCAGATTCTAACAAAGCAAAACCAGTGGGAAAAGACTGTGCAATCAACAGAAATAAACCTTAAGCCCTGTGACTGTCCACATCAGTGGAAACGCTGGAGAACAATGGATGTAATGAAGCCAGAGAGCTCAGGTCCAGCTGAATGTTGCCGAACATCAGACAAGGTCTTATATGCTTCGTCAGGGTTTGTAATCGATGAATTGAGAAAACCAGTGAATCGTTACACCCCTACTGTTAACCAATCAACAGGTTATTAAAGATTTTCACATTATTTTATTTTTATGCTAAAATTATTGTTATTTAAAATGATTAAATAATTATTAATTAAATATATGATTTGAATATAAAAAATGAATCATATTGAATTTTAATCATCTGTAAATATTATCCAAATATTTCACATTTTAAAATATATGAATTTACTTTTTTTAAAAACCTTTATATTATATTTACTGTCAAATCATACTGCATTTTCACTACGTATGGTAAAGTAACTTACAGTTAACCAATCAACACGTCTTTATGTGAGAAGTTTTGTAATTTTTAATTAATTAATTTTTTTCAGTGTAGTTTAATGAATAAAAATCATCTTCGGACTCTATTTTCCAGGCTGTGTAACCTCAAATGACCACATAGCTGAGAAAAGTATTTGTCCAAGGAAAAAGCTTGTATAAGTAATCATCAGTAATTGAAATCTGTGTGGAGTGACCCAGCCTGTGCTGAGCGTACAGAAACGTAAAGCTAAAAGTAGCACGCAGCCGTTGGTTTGTCTGTATGTCTACCCTGACTCAGCTGTAATCGGCTGTTGGTTTAGTAGGTGAGGTGGTGTTGAAACGCTGGTGCTGGAGGGGAGATCTCTTCTAATGGTGTCCAGCGGCCTGCCCAAAACCACACAACACACTCAGCATTCACTCCACACATGGTGCCGCCCAGATAGGCGAGGTGTGTGGGCCTGGGTGAACAGCAGAAACACACTCTCTCTCTGTGTCTGTCTCTCACTCCTTTCATTTTCTTCTTCTTGGAAATAAAAGGAATGAGAGGTCATTGTAAGAGGAAGAACACATGCAGAGGGACCGTACTCGGTTACTAACGTAACCTCGGTTCCCTGAGATGAGGGAACGAGTACTGCGTAAGCTAGCTTACGCTATGGGAAAAGGTCCCCTTTTCTCGAGAATATGAAGCCAAAAATTATCCTTAATTTTTAAATAATGTAAAACGCAGTGCTGCAGCACAGCAGACCCAAGCGAAGCGGCTCGCGCGCTTATTGGCTGTGCTGCGGCAACTGCAGCAACCTATGGTGAGGCGGCGGAGAGTAACGAACCAATGGGGGCGCTTCGCGCCAAAATAGGCGTGGCTGGAACTATATAAGCCACCGCTTCACCATAGGGATCAGGTTTTAAATCGACTGAAGCGATCACCCGGTCCGAGCACATAGCACGGCAGGTTACGCAGTACTCGTTCCCTCATCTCAGGGAACCGAGGTTACGTTAGTAACCGAGTACGTTCCCTTTCGAGAGTACTCTCGTACTACGTAAGCTAGCTTTCGCTATGGGAACACAATGTAAAACGCCGTGCGTGCTCGGGAACTTCGACCTGTCACAGCCCGAGGCGAGAGCTCGGGGCTTTATAGCAGGAGAAATCCCAGTCCCAACAGCCAACCTTAGTGAGCTTTATATAGGGAACGAAAAAAGGGGGACGTGATAAGGCTTAGCACGTCTATATAGAAAGTACCCTGGCCTGCAGGGCAGGGACTTGCAGATTATAGAATCTAATAAATGTGGACGGAGAGGCCCAGCCTGCCGCCGCACAGATATCATCCAGTGGTATCCCGCAGGACCACGCCCATGACGAGGCCATACCTCGGGTGGAATGGGCTCTGATGCCGAACGGGCAGTGAAGGCCCTTAGATTTGTAAGCCAGCGAGATAGTGTCTACTATCCATCGCGATAGGCTTTGCTTCGTGGTGGCGAGACCTCGGGTGCGCCCACCAAAGCATATGAAGAGCTGGTCCGACCTCCTGAATAAGGCGGAGCGCGCAATATAGGTTTTAAGAGCCCTGACGGGGCAGATGAAGCTCGCGTTGCTTTCGTCGCTTTGCGAGGAAAGGGCTGACAGCGAGATGACCTGCGCTCTGAACAGTGTTGAGAGCACCTTGGGGACATAGCCGTGTCTTGGTCTGAGAATGACTCTGGAGTCATTAGGCCCAAACTCGAGACAGTCAGCGCTTACAGATAGCGCATGTAAATCCCCCACTCGCTTGACTGAGGCCAGAGCCAGTAGAAAAGCGGTTTTGAACGAAAGAAGCTTCATATCGACAGACTGAAGCGGTTCAAAAGGGGGGCCCTTTAAGGCCTCTAGGACCGTAGACAGGTCCCAGGAAGGGATTGAAGGGGGTCGGGGAGGGTTCATCCGACGAGCTCCCTTAAGGAAACGAATGACCAGTTCGTCTTTTCCCAGTGATAGGCCGGCCACCGGAGCATGAGAAGCTGCAATGGCTGCCACATACACTTTGAGCGTAGACGGGGATCTGCCCGCATCTAAACGCTCCTGTAGGAAGGAGAGTATCTCCGTCACGTCACATAAGTGAGGGTCTAGGTTCCGTGTCCCGCACCAGGTGGAGAACACTGACCATTTCTGCGCGTATAGGCGCCTGGTTGAGGGCGCTCTGGCTTCCGTAATGGTCTTTAACACTCCCTCAGGGAGGTTCCCGGGTACCCGTTGAGGGGCCATACATGAAGGGCCCAAAGTTCGGGGTGGGGATGCCAGAGCGCGCCCTTCAGCTGCGTGAGGAGATCTTTCCGCAGCGGTATTGGCCATGGGGCTGTACTGGACAGCTGCATCAGCTCGGAGAACCAAGGTTGGGTCGTCCAGATTGGGGCTACTAGCAGCATAGCACATCTGCTCTTCCTGACCCGATCGATGACCTGCGGTAGCATCGCGACCGGTGGGAAGGCATAAAGCGGGCGTCTGGGCCAATCGAGGGCCAGCGCGTCCCTGCTCTTTGAAAAATATATTGGGCAATGAGCGTTGTCTTCTGAGGCGAAGAGGTCAACCTCTGCCCTGCCGAAGATGCTCCACATCAACTGAACCGTCTGTGGGTGAAGAGACCACTCCCCAGGGGGAACATTCGCCCTGGAAAGCATGTCCGGGCCCCGGTTCAGGATGCCAGGTCCATTCGCTGCCTTTAGCGAGCGCAGATTGTAATGTGCCCATGTCAGAAGACGCTCGGTCAGGGTGTGCAAGGTTTCTGACCTGACACCACCCTGGCGATTTATGTAGGCCACCACTGACATGCTGTCTGATCTGACCAGAATGTGGTGGCCCTTTAAAAATGGGAGGAAAGCTTTCAGGGATAGTTCGACCGCTATCATCTCCAGACAGTTTATGTGTAACAGTCGCTCCGGGCTCGACCAGAGGCCGGAGGCAGACCTGCCCTCGTACAGGGCGCCCCAACCGAGGTTGGATGCATCTGTCGAGACTACTTTCCATTTCGAGACAGCGCCCGTGCTTACGCCTAACTGATACCAGTTGGCTATTTTCCAAGGGGCCAGAGCTGTGATGCAGCCGTGGGTCACCCTGATGCGCGCGCGGCCGGAAATCCAGGCGCGCGCTGGAACACGGTCTCTCAGCCAGCGCTGTAGTGGGCGCATGCGCAGCAGGCCCAGTTTGAGAACCGCAGAGGCTGATGCCATCAGACCTAGCATTTCCTGAAATCGTTTGAGCGGGTAAAGAGACCCGGCTTTGAACGACACGGCTAAATGCTGAATAGTGAGAGCGCGCTGTGACGTCAGACGCGCTGTACATGTCACAGAGTCTATGTCTATCCCCAAAAAGGAAATCCTCTGGCTGGGAGACAGAGCGCTCTTGACAGTGTTGATCGTGAGACCCAGGCATTCTAAATGGCTGAGGATCCAGGATCTGTGTGTCGTCAGTAGTTCCTCGGAATGGGCTAAAACTAGCCAGTCGTCGAGGTAGTTCAATACTCGCACTCCCCGCATTTTCAGGGGTGCGAGAGCGGCATCCATGCACCGTGTAAACGTACGGGGCGCTACGGAGAGGCCGAATGGAAGAACCATGTACTGATAAGTCTGCCCCTCGAAGGCGAATCTCAAGAATGGCCTGTGATGGGGTGCTATTTGAATGTGAAAGTAAGCGTCTTTCAGATCCACTGAGAAAAACCAATCCCTCGGGCGAATTTGCGCGAGTATTTGTTTGGTAGTTAACATTTTGAACGATCGTGTCATAAGCGCTTTGTTCAAACGTCTGAGATCTAGGATGGGTCTGAGACCGCCATCCTTTTTTGGTACGAGGAAGTAGCGGCTGTAAAAGCCTGACTCGCGCTGCGCAGGGGGGACAGTTTCTATGGGTTGAATGTGCTTCGGGCACTGGCCGCCTGTTATGAGGGGACCAGTAGCTCGAGTATGCTGTGCTTGTGACACTGTGGTGACAGCGCTTATCTGTAGGGTTGCGCACTGAGAAGTGGGCACGCGCGCTACATTTAGAGCACCTCCAGCGCGAGCGGGAAGGTGGGCATGAAAGGAGACCCGAGTGAGTCTTTGTGACACTTGGGGGAGTGTGTATACATGTAGGGGTGCGTACTGTGTAGTGGGCACACTGCCTACATAGAAAAAGCTCTTTTTGTGCTTTATTGAGGTCGCCGTGAAAACGGCGTTTGTGTGCAGGCGTGCGTGCATTGTAACAGGCTCGTTTACTGCAGTATAGACATCTCCAACCGCCTTTAGTGAGGGGATTGGAGGAAGCATGTGAGGTTTCTTGTGTGGTGGTCCGGCCGCAGCGGGACTTAACCACGGTCTTTTCAGCCCGAAGGTCAGGAGGGCTTCGGAGGCTCGGGGTTCAGCACAATCCTGGGCCGAGGTCCCCGTCTCTCTGGCGGTTTGCGGCTCGTAGAGCGAGAGCGGTGCTGGGTTTTGGTCGCTGGGCGAGACTGTAAGTCTGGCTGCGATGGCTTCGAGGTCTGAGGGGGCGGCGCATTTCTACGGCGTCCCGCAGCAGAGCTAGAGCGTTTCGGCAGGAAGTGTCTCATTGCCTGTGACGTTTTCTGAGCCTCAGTGAAGCGTTCAGCGAAACCCTTAACCGACTGGCCAAAGAGGCCGGAAGGCGAGATAGGAGAGTCGAGAAAGGCGGATTTGTCGGCGTCTTTCATCTCCGTGAGCGTGAGCCAGAGGTGTCGCTCTAAAACAGCGAGGCTTGCCATGCTTCGGCCGATCGCTTGTGCTGTGGTCTTTGTCGCACGCAGGGCTAGATCAGTAGCGCTGCGGAGATCTTTAAAGTCATAGGTATCTGGGGCAGACTCGTCCAGGTTACGGAGAAGTCTGGCCTGAAAAACCTGCAGCACAGCCATGGTGTGTAGAGCCGAAGCAGCTTGACCAGCGGAGGTGTAAGCTCGGCCAGCGAGAGCTGAGGTGGTGCGGCACGGCTTGGATGGATGCACAGGCTTCGACCGCCATCCAGCGGCTGAGGGCGGGCAGAGGTGTGCAGCAATAGCCTCCTCGAGAGGGGGGAGGCTCTCGTAACCGTGGTCTCGGGCGCCGTCGACAGAGGAGAGCGCTGACGAGACAGAAGTCTTCAAGCGTGCGGAGAATGGGGCTTTCCACAACTTCGTGAGTTCATTGTGAACTTCCGGGAAGAAGGGGGCGTTTCTTTGCGGAGGGGCCGAAGGGCGCCCCTGCAGGAACCATTCATCCAGCCTGCTTTTAGCGGGCTCGTCTGGAGGAGACCAGTCGAGCTGAAGGTCGCTGACAGCCCTTGTAAGCACGCGAGTAAGCTCCGCGTCGATATCGGCGCGTTGTCCGGTGCAGCTGGGTGCTGTAGAGGGGGGGGGGGTCCGCAATGGAGCCCGACCATTCCTCACTACTGGACGCGGCGAGAGAAAGGCTGTCGTGTCTGTCCTCTTCCGCCTCAGGCGCTCCGAAGGAGAAGGGGGCGCTGGTGAGCAGGGACTGGCGCTGCTCGTCCACGAAGAGGACAGGCGAAAGAGAGAGAGCGGGCGAGGCACGCGGGGAGTGTTCCGGCGTGAGCTCGCGTGTAGCAGTATGCTCAGGCATTCTCTGATCGCGGCGTTTCTTACGTTTCTTACATTCTCTGATCGCGGCACTTGAGAGAGAAGAGGCGGAGCGGGTGGAGCATCGTGGCTGGTTTGAGCTAATCGAGCCCGCAGGGTCGATATAGCCATGTCGTCGCACTCAGGGCAGCCGCCCTTGAAGAGTGCGCTCTCAGCATGCTCGCGGCCCAGGCAGGAGACACAGATGATGTGGCGGTCCTCGCTGGGCAGAGGGCCTCGGCAGGAAGCGCAGGCCCGAGGCATTTGAAACAACGCCTCGAATTCTGGAGGAAAAAAGTGTGATGCAGTGGCAAACACACTAGCTTTGAAAAGGATATAGTCACGCCGGATGGCGCAGCAGGAAGCGAGTGCTGAAGGCGGCGTCGAGATGAAGCACGAGCCGGCGTCCTCAGATCTGCGTTGCAGTGCTATCCCGCTGAGAGGCTTTTCGACGGCGTGTAGAGGCTTCTCCGGAGAAGACAGCGAAGTGCAGGTGAGATCGCTGAAGGAGATGAAATCTGATCCCTATGGTGAAGCGGTGGCTTATATAGTTCCAGCCACTCCTATTTTGGCGCGCTCTGACGTCCAATGGGCGCGAAGCGCCCCCATTGGTTCGTTACTCTCCGCCGCCTCACCATAGGTTGCTGCAGTTGCCGCAGCACAGCCAATAAGCGCGCGAGCCGCTTCGCTTGGGTCTGCTGTGCTGCAGCACTGCGTTTTACATTATTTAAAAATTAAGGATAATTTTTGGCTTCATATTCTCGAGAAAAGGGGACCTTTTCCCATAGCGTAAGCTAGCTTACGCAGTACGAGAGTACTCTCGAAAGGGAACATGAAGCTTCACATCCAGATCCACTTGTGGTCTGCAAGGAGAGTATAAAATAGAGTTTCTCTTGTCTTTCTGGTGGTTTGTAAATGAAAAAGTTACAGTATATATTTATATATGTCTCTTTCACTGCTGCAGAGATTAAAATGTCTAGAAGTTTTCCTTAGTTTCTCTGACCAGAGTTAATTTACACAAAATTCCCCACAAAAAGCACATGATCATGCTTACATACTCCATCATTGTCGAAAGAATTCATCTTTTTTATTTATCTTTTGAATTCAGTATTCTATCTAGACTTAATCAAACACAGGACCCAGATTTAACATTGGACATCAAGGTACGTCTCAGCACAGTATCAATCAGCAAACACACACACTTATAAATCTGTTCCTTGAATACAAAGTATTTAAGAAAATGCTTCTTGATTTTAAATGTTTTTTTTTTTTTTTTTTTACCTTTGGCAGACAATAATTTGTCACACAAATCTGTAATTAAAATGATAATTTGTCATATAAATTATTTTTTTTTTGTAAAAAAAAAAAAAGTAAATTCTTATATTGTACAGTTACAAATTACAAAAACAAAAAAAAAACCTTAATAAGAACATAAAATGCAAAAAATATGTGAAAGTGCAATGGAATTTTTTTTTTCATCATTCTTATGAGAGTCCACAAGCCAGACTATAACTATTAACCCAGCATGACCCTGTTCTTAGTGTAATGGATTGAGAAAAGAGCTGCATGCATTAGATGAGTCTCTGTCACTTTCTTTTTTCAGAAAGGAGAAGGACCACACTGCCCACACTCCAAGTCCTCTTGCCCCGAAAACTGCATCTGACCACCAGGACCTTAGGGAAACCACGGCCTGATGGAGGAATAAAGAGAGCTAGAGAGACAGAAAGAGGTGGAGAGGCTTTGGCCCCACAGCAGCTGATGGTGGTATTAAGATATGAATTGCTTTTTGACATTATTTGGTTGCGGGCGGGTCAAAGAGCCCTTGTTTTACACTGAAGGCCACACAGCCTAAAACACACTTCATTCTGCCTCTGCCTAAAAACAGCATTGAATCTAATATGTGAAATGCTACAAAGGACTGTAATGAAATAAATATGCTAGACTCAATTCCCAATATTGGATGCAAAAACTAAAATGTTCATTCGTCAATTCAGGGCAAGAATAAGTTGTCCTGAATTTTCTTTTCTCATTTAAAAGTTAAAAGCAAAAAAGCAGGCTTGGCTAACACTAACCGTACAAAGACAGAAACATTATGTAACCTGTGTGAGTTCGTAGACCGCAGGCCCATAAAAACCAGTATTTCTGGTCAGGATCAGCGAGATGGAGAAAGAGAATCACAAGGCCTTCGCTCTGAAGGACATACCCTATACTTAAACTGCTGACGTCATCATACATTCAGCATGTGTGTTTAAGTACAGGGAAGCTCATATTACATATATTAGATGACTCTAATGCATTTTTTAAAGAAATAGCTGCAATTCAGAAATCTCTAAATGGATACTATTTTATTCTTGATATTCTTTTCATTCATATGAATCTCATCAGTCGATCTCATGAAAGTCAGGGTGTATTCACACCAGGAAAGTCCGCTAGTTCAATTGCTTTGGTCCGGACCAAATACAATGTTTTATTATTATTATTTTTTTGTGATTTGCTTTCATACCGCCCTTTTTTGCAAGTGGACCAGAAATAATCAACAAAACAACACGTGTGCTAACGTCATCCATTCATTGGAAAGAAGTTCTCATGCAGGGATAAACAGGAAGTGCAAAAACAATCTATTCATGGAGAACTTTCATAGTGCAATTTTTAATCTTTTACTGATTTAGTGTCATCAGATACTACTGCAATATGAAGAAACTGTATGCATCATATGGAACAGTGCCGAAAATAAAATCACAAAAAAGAACCGAAACTCAGCAAATATTTTCCTTACAGACATGATAAATATATCTATAGAAAGCTTTAAATGACTACAAAACTAAATATTCAAATCCAAAACAAATTCTTTTATTATTATGTAATCTGTAAAGATGAATTTCTTTCTAAAGGTGCATCCAATGATGAGATGGCAAATCAGGATCATCAACTTCATTGCAACACTGACTCATTAAACAGTAGTTTATTACTAAATAATTTAAATATATCCTTACTATTTTTTCCCAACATGGTCATGGTAACTTTTGGGGAAAGCTTTAGCCTATTTAGTGTGCTCATGTCACGTTGCTTTGCAAACTCAGAATTTGCATGTGTTTTTAAGCATTGTGTAAAAAAAAAAATCTAAATTTAAATCACTAAAACACAAATAACAGCACTATATGGGCAAGTTATATAGTGTGTGTGTATATACACACACGAACACACACACACACACACACACACATATGGTTTGGTGGGTGGGTCTATATATAATTGGACTTTTAATTATAATCCAGACTTTAATTACCCTGATATTTCCAAATTATAATTACAATTCCATTAGCATTCTTGTATAAAAACTTTAATGAGCTTAATGAGAATATTGTAATCCATGGATCAATATGTTTTTGCTAGAGCAAGTATTTTTGTCTAGTCAGTAGCAGCTTAACATCGACATTCTAAGTGTGTGTCTCTACTGCAGAACTCTGGACTGCAGCTCATTAAAAATAGACAGAGCATTTAGAGAAAGTTAAAGTCCTAATGTAAAGTCTTTACCAGTGACTTAAGTACAGCGCTGAGATATGTTTCTGCTGAGCGTGCTGAACAATAAACTCACCGTCTACTGTGCGCTGAGTTACAGCAGCCATGTCTGTGTGGGGCTTTTATTTGATCGCTTTGTTTTTCTAATTGAAAGTCCATCAGTGAAAAGAAGAAAGCAATAATTACGTTGCTTTGACAAAGATGTACAAACTCGGCATGATCCTTCAGCCTGCTTTCTATTAGTATGATTTATTTTTTTTCCAACATGCTGGAACTGCAGTTTTCACATTGCAAGCAATCAACTTTGATAATAATCAGGAATGTTTCTTTAGCACCAAATCAGCATATTAATGATTTCTGAAGGATCTTGTGACACTGAAGACTGGAGTAATGATGCTGAAAATTCAGGTTTGCATCACAGGAATAAATTACATAAAACATTATTTTACAATTTACAATATTATTGTTTTTTACTCTATTTTTGATCAAATAAATGCAGCCTTGTTGAGCAGATGAGACTTCTTTCAAATATATTAAATGCCTTTGTCTCCAGTGACTTTTCAGTAATACAGAGCATGAATGTGAAAAGCGTTGCCGATAGGCAGCCTCACAATATCACTAACGCGTTAAAATGACTTCCAGATGTCTCCGACTTCTGATCAAGAGGAGGAAGACTAGGGGGGAAACCAGAAGAGTACAGGAAACCAAAGCAAAATAAATGATTTGCAAATGTAGCGTGGGGTGGGGGAGACTGACGGCCGGCGGTCTGGTGCTGGTTAGATGTGGTGCTGGCTCCTGGTGGGCTGGTGTGGGTGACAGTGATGGAGGAGGTGAGAGAGAACACCAGGTGTGATCGGTCAGACACCTGTGCCAGCGCTTATAACAGCTCCCAGAACCCACTCACAGATCGGCCGTCCCATGAGGGCCCCCGAAGACCGCAAACTACAAGAATAGACTGGGGTACACATGATGAAACTTTGTTTCTGCTCGCACTCTTAATAATTCAGGTTCCAGAACAGGGTTTTCATAGCAGTGACATAGAAGAACCATATGAGTTCCCCAAAAAACCTTTTAAGAACGTCTTTTTTTTTCTTACGCTTCTTAAGTTGTGTTTTGCTCTTGGTAAATTTAAAATTACTGCAGGCAATGTGTGACTTAGGCAGAGTGTTTGACTGATAAGAATTCATAATTTGAGCTTTGAGCTCTGATCAAATCTGAAATCTACATTGGTGGTGCTTTTTCTGTAATATTGAATGTAGTATTTGCATGGAGAATGTTCTTCCACTGATTTTCTCAGTACAGTGTTAACAACACAGGCATCATTATAGATGTTGACATATTTTCTAGTGTTAGTTTTATTGATGTGGAATCTAATCAAGTGTTAACCTTCGGCTCAGTGACCTCTCAAGGGAAAGACAAAGAGAGAGAAGATGAGAGGGCAGCATGAAAAATGTGCAGAGAGTAAAGTAAAGGAGGAAAAGAGGACTTTCATTCAGCAAGGACACATTCAATTCAAAAGTGACAAGACCTTTATAATGTTACAAGCAATTTCTATTTTTCAAATAAATGCTGTTCTTCTGAACAATGTTTCTTGAGCACCAAATCAGCATATTAGTTTCATTTCTGAAGGATCATGTGACACTGAAGACTGAAGCAATGATGCTGAAAATTTGATCACAGAAATACATTACATTTTGTAATTACATTTTTGAAACAAAAACATTTATTTTATATTGTACAATAATCCTGTTCTTACTGTATTTATTTGATCAAATAAATGCAGCCTTGGTAAGTAGAAGAAACTTTAAAAGAACAATAAAAAAAAATCTTACCGCCCCCAAACTTTTGAACAACTTGTGTAAAGTGTAAAGTGGAATCAAGTGCCTGAACTTGACCAGAGCAGATAACACAAAAATGTTAATTACAGAATTCAAACCAAATAAAGAAATGAGTTTTAATTATTAAGTTAGCTTTAAATTGTGCCTTTCAGCATTTGTTCTTTAAGTATTGTGTCTGTCCATTTCAGAATCTATTTGTTTTTTTTCTGTCTTCTGGCGTCACCGTTTTCTCTTATTGTCTCTCTCTTCAGGCTCAGAAAGAGAGTCAGTTATAGGGCTATAAAGGTCTCTTTAGCCCAGACACCGGCCGCCCGTGTCGGGGAAAGCTGAAAGCTAACATGATTACCGGGTAAGTTTATAAGCTGTAAGTGCTAAGATGAAGTGAATGCTCTCTCATAGGAGACCAACAGAAAGATAAACTCTATTATTCTCTTTCAGAGTGGAACAACTAGCAGCACACTGGAGACACACATGAAAACTGTATACATGCCTCTGGAGGTTAGCATTGATAGATCTGTGTCCTGACTACATCCTTTTTCGGGTAATGTAAAGCCTGGAGAGATCATGACGTTTATTTGAAATCCTTTGAAAAAGTAATTAGCTATGCTCTCAGTACCAAACTTCTGAAAACATGTAACTTGATAAGCTTTAGGCTACTATAGAAAATGGTATTCATATTGACCAGTGGCTCAAAAAAAAAATGTAGTTCAGACAGTTCATGCATAAAACTGTATGATTTCTGAAGCCATACAATATTTTTATTTTATTTTTATTTTTTGTGAGAAACAGGATTAAATTCAAGGCAGTCATACATATTTATTATTCTGAAGCTTGTGTTGAATCTGTTTTCACTGCAAACAAAGGGTTTTCTTTGTGTTATTTGTTTATTATTTTTCAGTACAAGTCCAACATTTTTTAAAGGTATAGTTCACTCAAAAATGATAAATTACCCTCAAGCCATAGGTGTATATGACTTTATTCTTTCAGATGCATGCAATCAGAGTTATATTTAAAAAATGTCCTGGCTCTTACAAGCTTTATAATGGCAGTGATGGTGGTCAAGATTTAGAAACCCCAAAAAGTGCATCCATCCATCATAAGAAGTACTCCAAATGGCTCCAGCTGACATTTTTCTTTACAAATCCTCATTTTCTACTTCTTATTCATGACTGGTCTTTTGTTTTGCTCTCTCCTCTGCACTTCCTCATTTGTCACTTCTCACCGAAGCTCACCGGAGAAGTCAGTGGCTACTGACAACTGGTTGGTTGCCAACATTCCTCAAAATATATTTTGTGTTCAGCAGAAAAGAAACTCAAACAGTGGCCATGGCCATATCACCCAGTAGCCCGGTTGACCAGTTGACCACTGAAGCTAAAAAATCTAATTTTGCAGTTTTTGTCTGCTTGCATAAATACAAAGTTAGGTTTGGTATTAAAACTATTTAATAAAATTGCTAATTGATATTTCCTTTAAGAGCCTATGTAATGGTATAGTGGTAAAACAAGTATGTACAAACAGTGCTTTCCTTCAATGACCCCTTCAGATTTTTCACTAAATGTATTTTATTTCACCCAAGCTGTGAAATCCCACATATCTGAGGAGAACCACTGACTAAAAATAGCTCCTCTCCACAAATGCAACATCATTCACACACACTTCTTAACAGCACATACTGTGCACATGCGAGTGAACACACACTCAAACAGTTCCATCCTGGGTACAGTTTGCCCTCAGTTCTCCTGATCTCCGGCCAATGTCCTGCCAGTGTTCTGGGTGGTCCCATTCCTGAGGTTCTGGCAACCCATCCGTTCACCAAGCCAGATTATTACAAACACAGCCATTTACTTGTCTTTATGACAGAGTGAGGTTAAACGGCTAGATCATGAATGCTAGTGACCCTCCTATATCCAGTGGTCCCATGTGCAGTACTCTTTCAGATGTGTGAATGGCTATTGTACTATTATATTATACTAACGGCTATTTAGAATACTTCAGATATAGTGCCATATAGTTGAATAGGTGACGGTTATGATGCTTTTGTCATTTTTGGAGCCTTACTTTGAAAAGCATTGTCCACTTGCATTGTCCAAGTTTAGCTTTGGGAAGAGTTTGGGTAAAATCCTCTGAAACAAACCAAATCCAACAGCCATAGCAGTTCATTCAATGCCAGACATTTTGACATATTTCTACCCAGGGTTGTTTATGGTGAACAGAACAAAACGAGTGTCTTGCATTTTGCATGAGTTTTAATTTTTATATATTATTCTGTATTAAAATAATCAAAATCACATAAAAAAAGGGAAATACAGTAAATAATTAGGTGCAATCGTGTTTACATATAGGGACTCTGTTAGTCACAAATCAGCCTCAGACCACCCACTGCCCATTCATTGAAACAAAAAAAAGCCAGGCACTGACTGAAATTAATCAGATTCAATCCGTTTGCCTGGATGTTCATCAATCCACCTGGTAACAAAGCTATATTTACTAGCTACCAGGTTGATACAGTGAGCACTACTGAGAAAAAGCTAGACTGGATTTTACTAAATTCTCCAGGTTAGTGGCATGAGATCTTTGAAAGATAATCAGAGCTTTGTTTTGGACATACAGAAGTTTTGATTACAAAATCAAAGTTATACACATTTATGAATTTTTTTTATTTATTAATTTTTTTTTTAAATCACAGATTGACATTGCAATTATGAAACTCTCCATGTTAATATTGCATGAAGTTAAAATAATCTGCCCCTAGACAAAACATAAAAACTAAAACAAATTGCTTTTCATGTAAGTCAGGGTGACTATTTCTGAGTGGGCACTTCCTGGTCAGAATAAACTGCAAACTGGACTAGAATTTATGCTGATAGTCAAAAATCTGACTATGTGAAACTAGGGCTCTGCTGACCATGTTTTGGTTTGTACAGGAACCCTACATTGAGCAATTTACAACAACAAAGAGAATTTGAGCGGGTTCTGAATGTAATACACAACCAGTATGCAATATACAGCCAGTCTGTGACCTCCAGAATAAATTCACTGCATGTGTGGATTGTGTTTTGAAGCTCTTGTTTATGAGTTGAGAAATTCTAATTATGACATAAGGTATGTTCCAGTCACTTTGATCAGAGCAAGATAGCAATGTACCTTTTCTACAAAAAAAAAAAAAAAAATGTTTAACTATACTTACGTACAAAATGATGAATAAAGATTGTGCATGAGGTGTGTTTTTTAAGTTTTATTAAATATTTGAAGGTGCTGTAAATTGAATTGTTACATATTCAATTGGAATTGTACACAATACTGTCATAATCAACTTAGCCAGTATTATAAATAAAATGTTCATTAATTTAAACAAATTTACCATCAATACAGATGCTGCATCTATTGCATCCACTATATTTTCCTAGATGCCTCAAACTTGGAAACTAGGGCTTAAACAAAGTTTGGAGTTTTCCACTTGTAAATATAATTATGACTTTGTGGTAGTGTTCATATGTGTAGACTTGATGAGAATGACCAATGAGAATTGTTGGTTGGGTCTTGTGGCTTCAAGACACGACCTGCCAAGTGAGTTCATATATCAGATGGAAACAGCAACTGTCTCACCATTCCATTTATTTATCAGCTGATTTTCATAACTTTATAAGACTGTGATTTATATTTCTTTAACACCACCCATACTGTATTCATTATCCCTCTCTTAGGATGTGTTTCATGTAGGGAAACTGATTTATGAGTCAGCTACTCTGTTCTGGACTGAGTTATGTGCAGCACTTCACCCCTCGAGCTGCAAAATGCTGTTGCTTTATATTAACAGGTGTTGATGGATCACATAAAAGAGAGATAGAAACAGACTGAAACGTGTGTGTGAGAGTGTGTGAGAGAGAACAAGAAAGACAAGCCGAGAGAGAGCTTCCATCTGCTTTTCATTAGCCACCGTTCTTTGCGGGTCAAGATTATGCTCTTTGTAAATGTAGGGTTTACAAAGATTTGTGTCACAATAACTTGCAGAGTAGAAACAGCAGTTTCTCAAATGTGTGCAATTGCTCTCCACCCTGTAACCAAAGATTGATGTTCACTCTGTCCCCAGGTCTTCCTTATGTAAGGCACATATCCCCATACCAGCTTCGGCTTCCGCTCTTGATGAGATCCAATTGGAGAAGGGCTGCTCTCGTGGCTTTTGATGGCTGTCACATGTGGAAGTGATTGGCGAATCTTGTGCTGCCGACAGTACGTGTGAGGACAAGAAAGCCCCGGGTGTGTCTCAGCAGCTCCAAGAGAGAGCAGTTTGTACTGGAGGCTTCACGGGGGCAGATTCTCTTAAGTGCAAGGTATTTCAATGCCAAAAAACTACAAAATACTACATGCACTGGCATTTTAAAGGGTCAGTTAATATGGTGTGGCTTATCATCACAAGACTCATCCAAAGCAATGCTGAAATACCGGCACTTCTGAAAATCTGATAATACATGTTTTTACAGATATTCTCTGTTAAACAATGCACTGTGACAGTTAAAGGTCCATACTGTACATTTCAAATTTTCATATTCGGGACAAAGGATAGCAACAAGATCACTGAGGCACTTTTTTCCCAAATTCCCTTTTATGGTATGACTTTTTTTTTGCATGAGCAATGTCCCATGCTAGCTGATATGAGGCTAATGTGACAGTCTCTGAATGCTTGATTAATTTCAGAAAAAGCTGAGTTTGCTTTTTTTGACTGAAGTTTCAGCGTCTTTACCTTGTGCTTGTGAATTTCACAGACTTTGGGAAATTCCAGGCCTGCAGTGGGCTGGAGTGAGGTGAAATGGCGCTTAATATTTGAAGCCTTAAAATGCGACAACAAAGTCTGTCATATCAAGCAGAATGGCTTTCCATTCCTTTCATCAACAACAACAACAACAACAACAACAACAAAAACAAATCCTCCCATTCATATAGAAATGTTCTGTGCTCATCTTTGTATTATGCTTACTGTAGCTGTACGCTTCCCTGTCTCTGCCATGATGATGATTGATACTAACGAACTTTACGTCATGTTAGTCAATAAGCTAATGTGCAATAAATTGAGCGAGAGGTTCTGTAAAAAACAAACAAACAAACAAAAAGATACATTAATACAAAAATGCATTTAATGCATACCCATTTATTTAAAAATTATGTTTTTGAAACTTTAAAAATAAATTGCAATTGTAATCACAGAACATGAGGGTAGACTGAAGAGCGGCACAAGAGCAGTGAAAGAGCTGTGGGTTCGTCACCCCTGGATTAGAAAGTTATTAACATTACAAATGTCTTTACTGTTACTTTTGATCAGTTTATGAGCCCCTGCTGAATACAAGTATCAGTTTATTTAAAAAAACCTTTGTTTCAAATTGTCCATTATCTTTATAGTGCTTTATAGTGGCATGTCTTTCTCACACAAACTATTTATTTTCTCATTTCATCCCGTTTCCCAAAAAAAAAAAACAGGAAAGCCCCCGAGAAGCACAGCCATGTGGATGTGCATTAAGAGTTGTGCGTAATAAGCCCTCAGAGGGATCTAATGGATTATGGGCCAAACACACGAAGACCTGTACAAAGAGCAGGGCCAGAAAGACCAGCATTGTGTGGTGACATTAGCCTTGCCTAATGAGGGTTCTGGTGAATAAAGGAGAGCTGGGTAAGTAAATAGCGCCTTGGTGTTGTTAAGGGGGATTTCTCTCAGTATATGAAACCACAGGAGCCATAGAGAATGTATTTAATGTGGACACATGACATCATTTCCCCTGAGGAAGGTGCAAGGGCGTCATCAACTCATGTGACTTGATCAAAAGACAACAAACACATAATGTTTTAGTCTTTACATGAAATGTTCGACAGGTGGAAAATTAATCTAAAGGATTTGCTGATTTCTTAACTATATAAATTCTGTATAGATACCTGTTTCTGCCACCAAATAAGAAAACTATCAAGGTTATTGTGACTATTTGCCTCACAATTCTGAAATTTTTTCTTGCAATTCTGAGTTTATATCTCACAGTTTTTTTTTCTAAGAATTGCGAGATGTAAATTCAGAATTTTGACATTCTTGCAGTTCCAATATTACAACTTGCAGTTATAAGTTTATATCTCGCAATTCTGACATTTTTTCATATTTACATATCAAAATGATTTTTTCCCTCTGAATTCTGGGTTTACATCTTACAAGTCTTTACTTTTTTGTTTCTGTAACAATAAAAAAGCAATTACAGCTTTTTATTTTACAATTCTGACTTTTTCTTGCAATTGCGAGATCATGCTTTACAATTTAGATATCAGAATTTAATGAACATCTTGCAATTCTTGACATTTTTCCTCAGAATTGTGAGATTTGCAATTGTGCACTAATAACACAATTTTAAGATTGTATTTCGCAATATATTTTTTTCTTAGAAATGCAAGACAAAAGGCAGAATTGTGAGGTATAAACTCAGAATTGAGAGAAAAAATATTTAGAGGAATCATTGGAATTACCATTTGGTTCCATTAATGCACTGTAAAAAAAAACAGTTATATAATATAATATAATATAATATAATATAATTAATATAATATAATATAATATAATATAATATAATATAATATAATATAATATAATATAATATAATATAATATAATATAATATAATATAATATAATATAATATAATATAATATAATATAATAAATATAATATAATATAAATTGTTTTATATATATATATATTAACAAAGGTTATTGAAGTGTGTTTTACAAGAAAACACTACTTTAGTCATTCAACTTATTGATATTGATGTAATTATTTGTGATGTTTACTGGCAGTTTGTGTGGAAAACTATTTCAAAGTAAATCCTGTCCTGGTGTAGAAACAATTTTCACTCAGAATTTGCTGGTAAATTTCACAATTAGTTCCAAATAAATGGCAAGTCTTTACATTTGATTCTTACATCTTCCTCTGTATTTATAAAAAAAAAAATAATGATTTAAAGAATGACACAAATGACTTTAGACAGTCATATGGAGGACGAGTTGCATCATTTCCATAACATTGAGACAGGATGTGTGTGCTCGGTTAAATAGAACAGAGGCAGATTTTTATTGATATGCCTAATGAAAGAGTGCGGACGGATGGATGGATATATTTCATGCTTTGACGGACTGCCATTCCCGGAGACGAGGCTGAGGATCAGTGTCAGCTGGTGAATAATAGATGCTGTTTATGAGAGTATATATTCAATCTGACCCCAGAGGTTACCGACAGAACTGCAACACAACTCCCGCAGGAGGAAAGAGAGAGAAGGGGAGAGATAGAAAGGGAAAAGTGACAGATGATGTTCGTTCAGGGACGCGATAGCTCATTTAGTGAGGAGGGACTCCATGATGAGCCATTAGTGACACGTCTCAAATAGTCTAATACACACACACACACACACACACACACACACACACACACACACACACACACACACACACACACACACACACACAGCTATTAGTGATGTCAAATGTCTCTGTAAACATGCAGAAACACAATGCACTCAGTCACATAGTGCAACAACAACACATGTGCTGGTATGACCTGTAAGTGGGTCAATAACAAGGGCCATCTGAGATAATGAGAAGAAAATAGTAAAATTTTAAAAATACATCTGGACACACACAGACTAAAGAAAACAAAAATGGAAAAAGAAACGCAGTTGTCATATTCATGTCTCATATATTTTTGAAAATCGTTCATGATTTAATAACTTGATGTAAAGTGGTGTAGCAATCAAGTAAAAAAAAAATAAACGTATTATTTAATATTTCTTGGAATGCATTTGTTCAAGATGTGTCTTAATCTTGATTTTAAAGTGTTTTTTTTTTTACTTATATTGAATATAAATACAACAGTTTTTTTTCAAAGAATCATAAAACTTGAACAGCCTGAACCTAACATCAGTCTCACTTTGCCTTAAAAGAGAAACACTTACTGACCTTGACACAGTGATGAGGATGTATGAGGGCCCTTTGTGTGATGTAATTTCCTGTTCTATGGATTTCTTGTGAAATTACAAGAAGCATGGTTACATCACAGCGACCTATAACTTCATAGCAGAGACATATTAAAGATATTGCATGTATGAAATGCATTTATATTTGTTGTTTTTATTACATCAATAATTTCATTATTTCATATTAATATGTCCAGAAAAATAGATAAATAAATAAATAAAACAAATAAATAAATACAGTTCATCAAACAACCATCTTTCAGATGCATAACACTGACCACACAAGATGTGTCAGTAAACTTGGAGGATTGTAGTCAGTTACTCCTGACACTTCATATGCTGTCAAATCTGACTGAGATAGAGAAGCATCAGTTTGATTGGCGTCTGCCAGCAGGTGGAACCCTGTGTCCCTGTATCACCCTATTTGAGGTTCATTAAACTTTAAGTCTACACCACACCATCTACCAGCAGTTATGTTACCGTCTATGACAATTATTTGCAAATTACAAATTGTAAAGCACAGAAATTCATGCATGCAGATAATGTGCCGACTAAAACTAGCACTGATGCAAAGATCTTCCGAAAATGTATGTATCTGTTAGTGTGTGGGCCTTCTTGACTATTTTTTTCTGCCAAAATTATCCTAGCCATTTGCAAATCTGTCAAAACCTTTCTTCACAAATGTATAAAAGGTATCTAAAAGACAGCCATCATATATTCCAAAAAGACTGTTTCTCTTTAATATTTGCATATAATATACCGTTATATAAGGTTAACTTTCAAAAATATATATATATATTTTTTTACAATAGGCTATCTCTATAGAGATTTCTTTTTAATGACAGTTGTTAGACATTAAATGAAAATCTCCAGAAATCTCACATGCATACAGTATCTTAATTGATTAATTAGAAAAGTGTAATTTTTCAGTTTTTATCATCTGTGCTATAGTATCCACATTCATGTTTTTATTAGGAGCACGTTTGGGAAAAAACATCACAGAAAAAGTTGATGCTCCGCTGTAACATAACTGAGTTTTCCGTTAAGTCTCTTGAACTCTGGAAGAGTGATCTCTGAGGTATATATTTTCTTCTGAGAACAGATGGGTAAATGATTGCTTTTTTTGTGAGATAAACATTGGTGAGGCAAATTCATAACACTCTCAGATCTGTTAATGTCAATCATTTCGCTGCCTTCGGCCCTCTAGAATCCCACTATCAAATATAATCACACACTCATCTTCATCATCTTCATCAAACAAGCTCTGGGTCTCACAGTGGCTGACTCTAGATGGTATTGGCTGTCTGTGTTTTACGGCTTATATCCAGGAAGCAGAAGTGTGAGAAATTAACGAATCATTGCTAAATGTTGACTGTGGTTTCAGACTCTCAAATATGTCTGATAACAATGTGTGACTGATAATATTAACATGTTTAAAAATGACTCAGAATAAGGAACTGTCTGGCTTCTTAGGGGAAAACTTAGAGAAAAAATAGAGACAGAAACAAGAGTGAAATTGAAAATGAGAGAAGCCGTGAGAAATTTATGAAAAAATATCCTGAGTTAAGAATGCAGGTGTAAAGGACAGAAAATAAATGTGTGTGTGTGTGTGTGTGTGTGTACACACATTAATGAGGGATATGTGATCACAGTTGTGCCTTGTTTAATAATTCACTTGACAAGGGACAGTGCTGTTCTGAGCACGTCCATTAGAGATGTCACACACCTTGTGTGTGTCTCTGTCTATTTGAGTGCTGCTGTAATAGATCAGAGGTCACAGTTTAGCATAGCAAACACATGACCTTTAACACTAATGTGCTCACACACAATTTTGAAGCCAATAAGCACTGGTTAGAAATGGGCCCCAAAAGGTGCTCGCTCTCTCAGACAATTGCATGCAGGCCTACATTTATCTACAAAAAGAAATGTGTTTCATATATTATGTTTAATGGCTTTTGTCTTTAACGTACAGGACAGTGGCGGGATAGAGACAGAGAGCGATGGGATTTGAGCCTGCATGTTGTGAGAACTTTTGTCCCACTGGGCCACAGCTCTGGCCAGCAATGTTTTATGAACATCCTCAGCGGTTTACACTCTTTGATTGTTTTTTTTTTGATGGTTCTGTTATTTGTTTTGAATTTAGCTGAGATAAATATTGGTTTACATTCTACATATCAGGAAATGGGCATAATTAGTCCAAAGAAGTACAGATTAATTAATTTATTTTAAATTGTAATGTTTTTTGCTAATTAATTAATTCATTACATATATTTATTTATTTGCATTAATTGGTAGCCATTAAAGTCCTCTTTTGTATGACATTTTAATGAATTGCTATTCAGTAGTGCTCTGTGGTTATTGATAAATATTTAATCACTTAGATTTTTTTATTTTTATTTTTTGAAATGTAGATTTATGTGTTATTTATTTTTACAGCAATGTTTTGTCTTTATAGATATTTAATTAATTAGAAATATTTATTTAGAAATATAGATTTGCAATAAAGTTTTGTGAATATTGATATTTATTTTGTGTTTTGTGATTATTTATTTATTAACAGTAATGAAATTATTTTGTACAACTGCTATGTTTTTATGACTTACAATTCAGTAATTTTGTGATTATTGATATTTAAAGTTGTCATGAACTGAGAAATCAAATTTCCCTTGAACTTTTGATATATAACAGGTCAATGTAATATAAAAACATACTGGAACGGTACATATGTCAGCATTAATGCTTCTCATTTACTTTGAATGGGTGATGTCATGTGTTGCCGAACTGAATTGTGGGTCCATCGGCATCGCATCACTGGCGCTACTCACGGAAACTTTTCAAGGGCCAACGGAGCCAATCAGATTGCCTTATGCAAATGGCTTAACTCAGGTGCTCACCAATTGTGGTCCAATGTAATTAGCTGTTGTCACTATGACGATCGTGTCCTCAGTCAAGCATTGATGCAGATGCCCCATGTGAATGTACCTTAAGTTTCAAAACTCAAAACTTTCTTATTAGTTTAAAAACAGCTTTTATTGAAAATGCCACTTTAATAGTGTGGCTAATACATAGAAACAGAGCGGGACATCGGGACATCCAATTTTGTCAATTCGTGCCGCAACCAGATTGGCAGATTATAATGGGTTCTGTTGTCTATAGTCACGTTGCGTCGAGATCGCATCAGTGAAACATTGTTTGTTTTACTTTGCCACAGATTCATTTTTAAACAAGACAGTATGATGCAGGCTTTTCAGTGAGACTGAAAGTAAAAGATGATGCAGCACTGACTAGAGTGGATCCAACAGTAATGTCGCAACACAGAAGTGTGAAGAAATGTGCTTTTACCACTATTGCATTGTCTGTTCCAGACAGTTTGATATATAGTTTGTGTTTATACGTTTTTAACCCAAATGATACATGTTATTTTCAGAGTACGTCACAGCAGCATCCATCTGTTATTTTAATAAGCCACTCATAGCAGTAGGCGTTAACTTGGTCATCTTGAATGCACCCCACCTATGAAAACCGACCGTTCTGCAGAGAGGCTCAAAAACAGGATATAAAATAAGCTATCACTTCTAAATTGTTATGTTTTTTTATGTAAAATCACAGTAACATGTTATGAATGTCAGAGAACATCATAAAATCATATAAAAATATGCAGTTCATGGCTCCTTTAATTAATTAGAAATATTTATTTATTTATTTTATTTGTTAATATGGTGTCTATTATGAAGTCATTTTTTGTCGACAAAATGCACTTTAAATCTTTTCAGAGTATTGTTTGAACAAGTTCACAAAACCATTCTGAATGATTCAATAAAGTTTAATAACGAGACACGTTACAAATTAAATCTACTGGGAATACTTTATCGTATGACAATTTAGCAAATCACATTCAAAGCAGTTGGTTTTAATAAATAGCATTTATTACATTTTCAGTTAAGAAATCTCAATTAATTTTTGTTTTTCTATTTGTAAATGCTAATTGTTTTTCAGATTTGAATTCACTTTATTATTTTATGAGCCAAATCATAGCTGCAGTAAACCAAACTGGGACATTATTTTACAATAGTCATGCTTATAAATAAAACATACTGTATTTGAAAAACAGCAATTGAATTGTTGAAGCTAACGAGCCAATCTTTGACCCCCTGTTTGCTGTGGTTGAGTTGATGGTGACCTCTGACCTCTGACTCCTACAGTTGAAGAATTTAAATGCACAGCACAGATGAGACATTATGTGAAAGTGTATGTGTGAGAAAGAGTTAGATAAGGCAGTTATGTATAACTCCCATTACGCTCTCTTTTCCTCATGAAATGTTACTGTGATATCTGATATCACTTGATTGGGCTGAGGGCTGTCTGACCCACTGCCTGTCAGCAATTACCTCACGTTAAAAAAATCCCCCTCGAGTTGCAAATTCAATCAGGCAGGGCTATCATTGCCAGCCCTGTCTCCAAACTACAGAGCTGTAAACCAGATTACAGTGCTGACCTCTCTAAGAATCAGATCTCTTACCCGGTTGATCAGTATCTGAATATGTCTACAGGCGGCCCTGGAACTCCAAAATGTCTTCTGGGTTCCTCAGATGGGACAATAAAGTCTTTAGATCAGTACAGGGGAGAACAAAAAACTACAAAATGATCTAGAGCTCATGATGAACTGCAAAAGACAGGAGAACGAGGTTAGTTGATGGTTCAGAACATCTAAAGCTAGCAAATTATGGAAAAATTGTCCAATGGCTTCTTATGTTTCTTTTACAGATTTAATCAAGTACATGCACACCGTTCATGTCAAATGAATGATGTGTAAATGTGCATGTTTTTTTATCTCAGGATTTCCTTGGTACAGAGCATTTGTGGGCAGTTGAATGGTCATTTTCAGGGTTGGGCACCCCTGATATACACCATGCTTACAGATGCTTTTCTTATGGTGTGTGTGTGTGTGTGTTTGATGAGTCTATGGAGTGTGTGGTCAGCGCTGGACTCAGTGGTTTGGGTCTGACCATGGTGGCTCTCAGCTGTTGGCTGTGTCTCTTCTACCTGATAAAAATGGGCATTATCATTTGTTAAGTGCCCTCTTTGCCTCTGGCCAATAACTCTTAACGCAGCCTGTGGTCACTCTGAGTGATCGGGGGTAAAATATTCATCGCTTAGAAGTGGTGGTTTTCCTTTGGCCAGGTCTAAAAGCTTGGACTGGTTTTGTGTCTTTTAACCAGGCCTCTAAAACTTGATCGCTGAGGGATTGTGCAGTCAGCAGTAATGATCACTGCACTCAGATGTAATTTTCACTGCATTCAATGGTAATAATCACTGCAATTAAGAATATGATCACTGAAAACAATTAATGCAGTCAGAAGTGTCAGCCATTGCAGTCAGATGTAATAATCACTGAATCAAAAGTAATGGTTACTGCAGTCAGAAGTAATAATCATTGCAGCCAGAAGTTACTGTCAATGCAACCAGACATAATCACAACAGTCAAAAGTAATGGAGAACAAAACGATATATCCTATGCTATTTTTCTTGTTTTAAAGATGGTTAGATAGTTGTACTGTATAACAAAGCAAAATACTAAGTTTAAACTGAGTTAAAACTGAGTTAATACTGAATATGCAACTCTCTTCCAGTGTATGCGTGGTATGAGGCATCAATGCCCAACTTCATAAGCCTTACGCAACATAGTATTCAAATCAACCAGATCTACCTTTTCTTTCTCTTGTGTTTTAATTCGGTCATTGCAGTGAGATGTTCTAATCAGTGAGATGTTCTCTCTACCATGGTGGTCCCCCTCGGTAGAAATCGTGGTCCTGGATCACAACAAAAGGGATCTTTCACGACGGCAATTAAAGGGGCAGGGGCTCCACGTTGTTATAATAAAGGCAGTCAGATGTTATAACCACTGCAGTCAAAAGTAATGGTTACTGCAGTCAGATGTTTTAATCACTGCAGTCAGAAGTAACAGTATAACTGCAGTCAGATGTTATAATTACTGCAGTCAGAAGTAATGGTCACTGCAGTCAGAGGTTATAATCATGACAGTCAGATGTTATAAACACTGCAATTAGATTTTATATTCAAGGCAGTCCAATGTTATAAAAACTGCAGTCAGAAGGAACGGTCACTGCAGTCAAGTGTTGTAATAATGGCAGTAAGATGTTTTAATCACTGCAGTCAGATGTAACAGTCACTGCAGTCAAATGTTACAGTCACTGCAGTCAGAGGTAACAGTCACAGCAGGCAGATGTTATAATCACTGCAGTCAGATGGTATAATTACTGCAGTCAAAAGTAACAGTAACTGCAGTGAGATGTTATTATCATGGCAGTAAGATGTTATAACTACTGCAGTCAGAGGTACCAGTACCTGCAGTGAGATGTTATAACTACTGCAGTCAGAGGTACCAGTAACTGCAGTGAGATGTTATAATCATGGCAGTAAGATATTATAACTACTGCAGTCAGAAGTAACAGTAACTGCAGTGAGATGTTATAATCATGGCAGTAAGATGTTATAATTACTGCAGTCAGAAGTAACAGTAACTGCAGTGAGATGTTATAATCATGGCAGTAAGATGTTATAATTACTGCAGTCAGAAGTAACAGTAACTGCAGTGAGATGTTATAATCATGGCAGTAAGATGTTATAATTACTGCAGTCAGAATTAACAGTAACTGCAGTGAGATGTTATAAGCATGGCAGTAAGATGTTATAATTACTGCAGTGAGATGTTATTATCTTGGCAGTAAGATGTTATAATTACTGCAGTCAGAAGTAACAGTAACTGCAGTGAGATGTTATAATCATGGCAGTAAGATGTTATAATTACTGCAGTCAGAAGTACCAGTCACTGCAGTCAGTGCAGAGGTTGCAATCATGGCAGTCAGATGTTATTATCACTGCAATGAGATGTTATAATAATGGCAGTCAGATGTTATCATCACTGCAGCCAGATGTTACAATCATGGCAGTAAGATGTTATAACTACTGCAGTCAGAGGTACAAGTAACTGCAGTGAGATGTTATAACTACTGCAGTCAGAGGTACCAGTAACTGCAGTGAGATGTTATAATCATGGCAGTAAGATGTTATAATTACTGCAGTCAGAAGTAACAGTAACTGCAGTGAGATGTTATAATCATGGCAGTAAGATGTTATAATTACTGCAGTCAGAAGTAACAGTAACTGCAGTGAGATGTTATAATCATGGCAGTAAGATGTTATAATTACTGCAGTCAGAAGTACCGGTCACTGCAGTGAGATGTTATAATCATGGCAGTAAGATGTTATAATTACTGCAGTCAGAAGTACCGGTCACTGCAGTCAGTGCAGAGGTTGCAATCATGGCAGTCAGATGTTATTATCACTGCAATGAGATGTTATAATAATGGCAGTCAGATGTTAACATCACTGCAGCCAGATGTTACAATCATGGCAGTAAGATGTTATAATCACTGCAGTCAGAAGTAACAGTTACTGCAGTCAGATGTTATAATCACTGCAGTTAGATGTTAGAATTACTGCAGTCAGAAGTAACTCCGTGAAGTTGGCACCCCATAAAAAGAAATAATCACCAAAACTATGGCATTCGTTTGTGCTACATTTGTGCTGATTTGTGCCACAAAAATGAACGCTTTTGCTGGTTTGTGCTGTTAAAAGAAACATGACCTCTTCTTAAATATAACAGAAACATTACAAGTACAAGAAACAAGTGCTCGTGCTGCCTTAAAACTTTACGTTTAATCAGCTCCAAGTTTTACTAACTTCATATTTCAAAGTTGACTAATCTTAAATTTCAAGGCAGCATTAAGTTGAAACGGTGAGACCGTTTTTTGTTGTTGTTGTTTTTTATTGTTCTAATTCGCTCGTGCTCGATTTGTGCCATTAGAATACTAAACATATTTCCCCTAGGTATAAAAATATATGCTAATTTAGGAAGCTCTCAGTCCATGGCAACGGCTCTGTTCATTTGTGCTTAGAGGTTTTTGATTGCAAAATATTAATAAAACGTTTTACCTCTTTTATATGTATCTACAGTAGGCCTATCTATAATTTTTTGTGGTCTTTTTTTCACACTTTCAGTATAGGTTAAGGCTATTATATCTTTGAGCACTTTTTCTACAGTCCATTATGTCCTTTTTGTCTTATTATGCAGTGCAATAAATAATCGTTTGTAAGGGGGACAGAAAAAAGTTAACATAATATTAATATAATAATATTAGCTGTTAAATGCAGTAATACCATGCAAATACATTTACATATAGGCTATAGCTAATAGCATATTAAGTGCTTCTGTTCTTCTCCCTTTTAAATAGGCCTATTTAAGAGGAATTTTAGTTACAACCAGGATTTAATTTCACGCACAAATCGAGCACAAATAAACGCGGCATTTGTTGTGGAGATCACCTGGAATTAGGCTAGGCTATATGACCCAATTAATATTATTAATATTAATATTTGTGGGGAATAGGCCTAGATGTTTGATATTCTTATGGCACAAATCAAACATAAATCAAACAGAATGATGCTGCCTTTAAATCTAAGCTTAGTCAACTTTGAAATATGAAGTTAGTAAAACTTGGAGCTGACTAAACTTAAAAATGTAAGGCGTTTTTTTCTTCTCTCTCTGCGGCCACGCTAAACAGAGGAGAGTAATGTTTCTGTTATATTTAAGGAGAGGTCGTGGTTGTTTCTTTTAACGGCACAAATCGAGCACAAACGAACGGCACGGTTTGGAGGGATTTGGACAGCATGGGGTGGAGAGTGACGTCACTGGCCCGTTTTGTATTTGTGATTTTTGAGGACAGGAAATAGATACAATATAAATTTGAATGGAACAAACCAGCACAAGTCGAGCACAAACGAATGGCACCATTTTGGAATGATTTAGATTGCATGGAGAGTGGGGAGTGACGTCTGTTCGTAAAAAGGTTATGTTTTTTATATAAAAGAAGCGGTCATAGTTGCAGGGTTTCTTTAAACAGCACAAACCAGCACAAATCGAACCGCACGATGGGGTGGAGAGTGACGTCACTGCCCAGAATTGTTTTTGTTATTTCTAAGAAGGAGAAATATATTTGACATTCATTTCAACAGCACAAACCGGCACAAATCGAGCACAAACGAATGACACCAGTTTTGTGCGATTTAATCAAACTGGGGTGGAGAGTGACGTCATAGCCTCCAAAAATATTTTGGTTATATCTATGGAAGGAGAATAGATACAGTGTTTGATTTAACAACACAAACGGGCACAAATCAAGCACAAACAAACTGCGCTGGTTTGGAGCCATTTGGGCAACATGGGGTGGAGAGTGACGTCACACGGTCAAAAAAAGAATGTTTAATATCTAAAACACCAAATCAGCACAAACGTTCATTTTTGCGGCACAAATCAACACAAACGTAGCACAAACGAATGGAATAGCTTTGGTGATTATTTCTTTTTATGGGATGCCAACTTCACGGAGGTGTCAGATGTAGCGGTCACTGCAGACAGATTTTAAAATCACTGCAGACAGATTTTAAAATCACTGCAGACAGATGTTAAAATCACTGCAGACAGATGTTAAAATCACTGCAGACAGATGTTAAAATTACTGCAGTCAGATGTTATAATCATGGCAGTAAGATATTATCATCACTGCAGTCAGAAGTAACAGTCTCTGCAGTCGGATGTTATAATCACTGCAGTCAGAGGTTATATTCATGGCACTCAGATGTTATAATCACTGCAATCAATAGTACTGTTTCTTGATCAGACTTACTTAAATGCTTGTTCTGATTATTCCCTGGTGTGTTTCTGTTTAGTCAAATTGAGTAAATGGAATACATTGCCAAACTCACTGGTGTTTATAATAATCAGTGAACTGGTGGTTCTTCCAGAGGTCTGAATATTTTATTTGTTTCATGTGTCAAAAGATATACACCAGTCAAATGTCTGGATGAACGTTTATTGATTGTGTGTGTTTTTTTATTTTAAAACATTTTGATCTAATAGCTTATGCTTAAACTCTTAAAATCAGGTTTGAAGACAAATATACATTTTGCTTGTGTATACATTTTTAATGTAATGTAGTAAGTTGTGAGCAAATACCGAATCCTGCTGATGTGGGACATTCCTGCAAGGCGCTTACCACAGATGAGTTTCTTTTACCTGTCATTCTTTTTATATGTCATGTTGCTACACTCTGATTCATATCTAGATCCGCTTGCAGCATGCAGCACACTTCAGAAGGTCCCCCGACCCATCTGTGAGCACGCTGCTCTCTCTGGGTTTTTCCAGCATAGAGTGCAGAGAAACCACAGGACACATGAGAGCAGGCTGACCTTTAGAGAGACCCGCTCAGTGTGTCACTCAACCTGCTGCTGATGGGAATGCAATGATGAGTGAAAATGGAAATCAATCTATGTGGTTTGTAGAACGTCAGAAGAATTGGGACCGTTACTGATAAGTGCAGTTTGGAGTTTGACTTAATAATTATGTGCACTTTGAAAAGGAACAATAAAAAAAATGCAAATATGTGACCCTGCACCACAAAACTAGTCTTAAGTGTAAATCTTTCTAAATTGAGATTTACACATCATATAATAAATAAGCTTTCCACTGATGTATAGTTTGTTAGGATCAGACAAATCTGGAATCTGAGGGTGCAAAAAAATCAAAATACTGAGAAAGTCACCCTTGAAGTTATCCAAATTAAGTCCTTAAAAATGCATATTACTAATCGAAAATTAAGTTTTGATATATTTACGGTAGAAAATGTATTTTATTTTATTTATTTAGATTTTTGGCATAAAAGCAAAATGTATAATTTTGAACCATACAATGTTTTTTGGGTATTGCTAAAGATACAGTATACTCCAGCGACTTAAGACTGGTTTTGTGTTCCAGGGTCACATATGTTTGTTTTTCCCTAAAATGCTCATCTCAGAGTTGATAGGAAGCATTTTTTTTATATAAATGTATGCCTAGTGCTCATATTTAGCTCTTTTTAAAGCAACGGTGCACCCAAAAATGAAATTTCATTATGCATCTTCATGTTTCAAACTTGTATGCTACTTTCTTCTGTAGAACACAAAAATGGAAGATTTTTGTTTTTGATTGTTTTTGATTGTTTTTGTAGAACACTTCATGCAGCTCTCAAATTTACATTAAAAGCAAAACAGAACATAATTTTTATTGAATAACTACACAAAATACTGAATTAAAAAAAAATAGTGTATGCAGCTGTCTTCCATTGTATGCACGGGCTTGTTTATTCATTCTGCTCTGCTCTGGTCCACCCATTCTATCTCTTTTTCCTTCTCTTCTTCTCATCTGTCTCTTTGCAATGGCTCATACTGGGATGCAGCCAGTGGTTTCTGTCCTCTCACTTCAGGCCTCAAATCATATCTGTAGGGCTTGCAGGCGTCACACTCCCGGATCTGCTCATGTGCAGCCAGACTCCGGTGGCATATTAGGTCAGCCATGCTGGCTCAGCCTGTGCCAGTTGTGGCAGGTGTGGCCTCAGCAGCGTGGTGGAGAGGGAAACTGCAGGCTGCACACCACACTGCCATTATCACATACTGCACCTCGCCACACACAGCACGCCAGATGGAGATCTATAGAAAATGGTGTTTAGACATCTCAGGGTGATATTTTTTTCCCTCTAAAGCCACCACTGTTCTCTATAGGGCCTGTCAGGATGCAGATGTGTTAACTAAGTACAGTATTGTCTGTCACTGTGGTTTTTATAGTTAAATTAGAGTTTAAAATATAAATGCTAAAATTAAAAACAATTTAACTAGCCTAAAGTGGTTTGCTTGTCTGGGCTAGTTTAGCTGGTCTTCTAGTCTGACCTGCAGCCCTTTAAAACCATCAAAACAGATCAGCCTAACAAGTCTGGCCAAGCTGGGTGACCACTGAACCACCTTCTGTAAGTATAGACCAATTTTGTGAGGAAGACGTCACAGTTACGTCACTAGCAGCTGCACACACATTGTGGTGGCAGAAACACAAGGTAACAAACAGAGTGAAACGGGAATAATTGTGCCTTTGGATGTCAGAATCGGAATTCAAATAATTTTTATAGAATACTTTCGTCAAAAATGCTATTTGAAGCTAAACGCAGATGTTTAAACAGACAGATTAATGAATGAAACCTGCTATGATAACTCTAACTCTAACTTTTAAAGCATAAATTTGATTTAAACAATTGGTCTACACAATATTAACATATGCAGTTCATCGGGAAAATATTACATTTGCCCTACAGTAAGAGTATATTGACATTTTTAACGCTGCTGCCTCTGCCAGTCAAAAAACAGCAAAACAACCTACGACAGATGTAGATAAACGTGATAAACCGAGCAGACTGAACAGAAATAATCATCAAAAATACTTGCATTTGCAGCGCACACTTCTTATCAGAAGAGGTTCAATAAAGTATTGTCTTTTGTTGTTATGGGTGCCTCTAAAGATTTCTTATGCACCTCACTACTATGTCATGTGTGAAATAATGTCTGTGTGCATGTGTGTAAAACAACAAACTGACGATTTATATGCTTAATCATATGTAATTATGTATACATTGTTATGAGTAATTGTGGCTGGAATAATAATGTAATAATAATTATATACTGTAATAATGTGAAACACTAATAAAGGGGGGGGGGTATGGAGTTAAATAGTTCATCACTAGATGGATTTTTTAAATAGATGCTGAATTATATATTTGAATATCTTATTTATATAAAAAAGAACAAAACCATAAACATAAATATTGAGATACATAGTTGAATTGATATATAGTTTTATTTAACAAACAGGTCACAGCTTCAGTTACAAATATTTAATGCATATAATGTATGTCATGAAACATAAACCATACAGTGATCGCTTGCTGATTTCAGAGCAGGTTATTTTTACTACCAAACCGGAGACATGACAGAAGACATGAGATGGAGGTAAAAGGACAGACGCATGATGTGAGAGAGAAAGAGTGAGAGAATGAGATAGCAAAAGGGAAAGAGAAATAACGTGAAAGCAGAGACACTTCTTTCGGCTTCGCTGGAAGGACAGAAGACTGTGTATGAAATTCCATATCAGGTTTAATATACATTGAGTCTATGAAACTCTGTCCGAGGCAGACTACCATCAGCCAGGCCGCAGTGGTCAGGCCGTGGGCAGGATAACCCTCTCTCTCCCTCTGTTTTAAAATTTGATAAAGATCAATTGTCATTAGTTTCTCATAACTCGGGAAACTGAGCTTAGACTCTGGAAACCTCAGCTTGAGCTCACTATCAGCAGGTCAAAGCCATTAAAACCTCGATGGTGGTTCATATTTATATACCAAAACCTCTGTTTTAGCATCACGTTAATTCTGATATTAGTTATTTGATATAATATATTGCCATGCAGTCTTAATCTCAATCCAATAGACCATCTTTCAGTGGCTTTTAGATCATGTCTGTTATTTTACTTTTATTTACATTTACATTTAATCATTTAGCAGACGCTTTTATCCAAAGCGACTTACAAATGAGAACAATAGAAGCAGTCAGGTCAACAAGAGAACAACAACAGTATACAAGTGCCATGACAAGTCTCAGTTAGTCTAGTATAGAACGCATAGGCAGGTTTTTTTTTTTTTTAATGAAAAGACAAGAAAGGGAAAAGTGCTAGTGTTTGTTGGTTAAGTGCAGGCGAAAAAGATGAGTCTTTAGATGTTAGTATGGGTCACCATACTTGGCTGTATGTCACGTCACTTATTTACTTCCTTTAACCTGAAGTGTGCAGGTATGTCAAGTAACCTTTATTTACAGTATGTAGTGTTTTTAGCAATACAGATTGTGTCAAACTACATTATTAAATAGGAAAATAGTGTGTTAATGCAATAATGCAAAATGAAAATAGTAAACACTCAATTTTCAGTTAAAGGCAGTTTATAATTGAATTCAGGGGCCAATTCTTATTGCAGACACAGAATTGTGGGATATCAAAGGCATGAAGGAAGCATCTGCGCTGTCTTTAAAAACAACCATATGATGACATCTTTGTTGGGATGTTACACAAACATTGAATACGGACATGTCTTAATGCATACTCTAGGTATGTTGTCTTCCTGTTTGGACAAACACACTTTCCTAACAACAACACAGTTCATACAATACCCAAAAATCATGCAACTTACTTTTCCCTCTATTAGAGCAGTGGCTTTAAGGCCTCTAAGGCCCCACATTGTCCACAACAAAAATTAATATGAACCTAATTTAGCCAAAGGTGGGTCTTGTTTTAAATCATTTAAAGTCATCTTGAGGCCTCTTGTTTGAGAACTGCTGTATTACAGTCATGGTTAAGTTTATAGTTTTGGCTAATGGACAGGACTCTAGGTTTAGATTTAAACAATTTCATTTGTTTAAAAAAATTATTAGATTTAAATTGTTGTACAGTTGTATACTACCCACACATTTCTTTTCATTATTTTATAAGAATTATTGCAGCTTCTCGAGGTTGGCCTTTGTTTCCCAATGGGACGATCAAAATCTCATGGATCTTGACTCCTGAAAGTCAGCCTATCAGATCACATTTTACCATTAGTGTGCAATTGGCATCAGACAATCCAAGAAAATTATGTTTTATTAACAAGGTTCGGTAGGAGCGCTTCAGATAATTAGCCTAATCAACACCGGTGGAGCACAATCTAGTAATCGACACCACAGTATAAATACAGCTGACTTACCTCTATCCATCGACGGTTTATCAGCATCCCTCCTCCACCCCATCTCCTCACTTCAAGTTCATTTTACAACTATACTATATAGCTCTGACCCCTTCCCTGGACAGAATGCCAAATACACATTATCATACATCAGCTAATTATATTTAAGCGTGAACTCATTAACCAGTCGTGGGGAGATCTGTGGGTGAATCTACAGTAATGTCCACCACAGTGGTGAGGAAAGGTGTTCTTGTTGGTAAACGGAGGAAGGTTGCGGCCCGAACCACCTCTACACTTATATCTTATTGTGTTCAGTGGTTGGTTTTATGTTGTATCGTAAGTCTTTTATGGTTAGCAAATGCAATCCCTGTTACTCTTATCTCTGAGTGTTCGAAAACCTGCCTCACCTTGGTTTGTGGCACTACCCTCAGTAACAGTAGGCTTTCCACATCTCTGTAAATACACCGAAACCTCATCACAAAGATGAAGTAAAGGGCCTCCCTTTCTTCCTCATATGGCGAACGAAATCGAAGAGAGGAGAGTGGCTTTTGACAATCCGAGTGCAGCCACTACACCGTATTGAATATGTCGAAAGGTCACCGCAGGCCTCATCTACTGAAGCATGTGGCAAACAGCTGTAGATTCATAAAGCTCGGATCGGGCTATTGTGGGTGATCACTGAGACCATCTTGCCACTTGTGAAATTACAGCATCTATTTCTCAATACCATCTGTCTGAAAACAGCACACCTAGACATGACCTCAGCTTTGGTGTTAAAACTCTTCTGTTTCTTCACCCAGGCTGTACCCCTCAAATGTCATTCAAAAACCATTGAGCTAGACATGACAGAAAGCAAGATTTGTAGCACACATTGACTTATTTATTGATCAAGGATGCATTAAAGGTAGGGAAGGCAATTTCAGAGAGGCTAACAGTAGCAAGCTAGCTTTGAAAGTATACAAATCCCACTCTCCCACTCTCCAAAGCCACACCTCCTTCAAAACACACACACACACACACACACACAATAACTCAAAGGAAGACCAGAGGCTAACCAGCGACATGATGAAAGACAGCGTTGGTACAGGGTTGAATGCTATAATGTCAGATTACCTCATGCCTCATACTCCAGTGGGAAAATATTACAGTACAGAGCACATAAAATAACAATAATAACACCTCCATTCTCACTTGGTCTGCAATAGCGTATTGGATCGGACTGAGGAATATGATTGGATGAAAATTTTATGGGCCTACACCTTCCACAGACTATATGAATACATATAAATAGACCATTTCACTTAGTGATTGCAGTCTGGATTTAAAGAGACTTTCAGCCAGCGTAAAAAAGTGGTTTTGAACCAGATCACCTACTCTGTCTTTAGATTTAAAGTGACAGTAAAGACAATTATGATCTCATATTTCTGTTTGAAAAAAAATGCTGTTCTTTTAAATGTTCTCTTCATCAACGAATAAAAAACAAACAAATTAGATGGCACAATTGTTTTTAAAATTGATAATATTGAGAAATGCATATCAGAAAGATTTCTGAAGGATCACGTGACACTCAAGACTAGAGTAATGATGCTAAAAAAATATATATAAATATATTCAAATGGAAAACATTTACTTTTAATTGTAATAATATTTCACAGTTTTACTGTTTTTTTGTAATCAAATAAATGCAGTCTCGGTGAGTATGACATCTTTGAAAAACATTTAAAAATCTCTAAACATATGAAAGATACGGTTTAACTATATATATATATATATATATATATATATATATATATATATATATATATAAAATGTTTTATGTTTTTTTAGTATAGAAGGATATACATCTATCCCAAAAAATCCACAAATACATCTACAAAGGTGTTCTAAAATCACCTGAAAAAGAAAATATTTTGAACACTAATCTCAGCATTATCAGTTCCTTGAGAATGGTACAAGGAAGTGGACATGGAAATTCTCAGGATTTTCCAGCACAAGTCAGCAGATCAGGGTTTGGCCACACTGAGACTGAAATTATTTACCTCAGAGTCATAGTGGCCTTCCATGTCATAAAACTACACTGTAACAGTGTAGAAACAGATTTGCATTAATAAATTACTTTAGCGTAATTTTTATTTATTTATCCTTTCTTAGTTTTATATAGACTTAAAGTAATAACTAATCCTCCAGGCCTGTCATGACCTGTCCTGTCTATGGTGAAGTGTGGTATCACAGGGGAGGAAGATGACTGTTCTGTGGCAGGAGATCTGGTTTCTTCAGATCACATTCACCTAGTAGTAGTCCATTGCTGGTGCCACATTTCACTTTTTGAACAACATGAATTTAAAATCTTTCTGTTGGAAAGTGATTCCCTAATGAATCATTCAGAACAATTTTTGAACCAGTTCAACCAATGGATAGCAAGTCTTGCAAAATCTATATCTAGGCAATTAACTATTTTACAGCAAAGCATAACTGAAAAAAAATTGTTCACTGTAGAATTTACATGACTTTTCAGACTTATTAATTTACAAAATGTATTTTATTATTCATTTTTGTAGCAAAGTCCATAGTTTCCAGTCCATGAAAACACAATTTCTGCTATATTTCTATGACAAACCTACTCTTAACTATCATTGTCATTTCAAATCCATCTGTTTTCTTAAAGAAAAACATGGAACAATATGAGGGTGAGTAAATCATTTAACTTGGATCTCATTTGGATGGTCTTTCTAGACCATTCTTCTTATTTCAATGTTAAATGTTACATTTTATTTATTTTTTACCATATCAACATGCAAAATAACTCTAATGTAAACTTTCATTGCAGAATGCAATAAAGAACCAGACATTTACACGTTCCTGTTTAATGAATCTTATGTTTTGCTGGAGAGGGCAGTAAATGACAGGATGAAGTCTGCTTGTTGAAATTTCTTCTAGGATTAACAGGGCCGTCTCGTCCTTTCCCACGCTAAACATCTGACTGCCCATCCCCTTCTGTGAGAGAAGTCTGAAAACCACGGCAATGACCATCAAAAAACCAACAACTTCCTCTGTCGCCTGCTCACTTCCTCTTTCTGCGTCTGAGGGCCCAACAGTGCAGTGATGATTAGCCGGGCCTTTGCGTGACAATAAAGCACCCAGACGCTCTTAGTTTCCCCCATTCAGACCGGAAGCAGCACTATTGCAACGGTAAACTGTTTCTCACTTCTGCTGCGGCAGTCACACACGCTATCTGAACGTCTTATAAAATATGTATTGTTTGCTTCTTATTTTTGCAGAATCATCTTTGAAATCTGTCTGCACCATTTCAAAAACAGGAAGTGTGACTGAAATCAGATAAAGACCCTCTCAATTTCATGCAGATCACATGGGCATCAGTCATCAGGTGTCTCATTGGGTATTTACTGTCCTCTGATTTCTCATCGTTTCAGGATTCACGTGCTCTGAAGATAAACATGGCTTGTGTCAATTGCAATTGGACATGGCTAGAAACATATTGGGTACTGAGAGCACAAAACCATCAAATAAGCAAAAAAAAAAAATAATATATATATATATATATAGATATGAAATAACATATATGCAAAGGCATGGTTACATTTTAATAATGCATTTACATTTCTGTCCTGGGCTGCTGTCAGTGTCTGCTGTAGAATCTGGATCTTGAAGTAAAACTTGTTAAACCATTGCACTGAAAAATAATTGGTAAAACAATTTTCACTCAGATAAAATGGATAATGGGTTGTAAATCCAGAATTCTTAGAAAAAAGTCTGAATTCTGAGTTTATATCTTTAGTGTTTCCAAGTCTGTGGTTTTCCCACAGAATTGACACTTCGCTGGAAGTTTGATTGACAGGTGATCTAACCAATCATAATACTAAATCTGCCATTTTTGTCCGACAAACAAACCAGACAGGAGAGTAGATTGATGTTGGTGGACTGACATCTTTCCGTGATTGAAACAAGATACCTTCTGATGTTCATTTATGTTTATTTTGTGCTATAACTAGTAAAGATGAGGAGATGATCAGTTCATGTATTGCTTGAGGCGCTACAGCGATCTGTCACATAACATTGAAGAGCCACAAAACTACATTTTTATTGTTTGAATTTCTTAAATAAACAAATTTGAAAGCTGAGACTTTGTTTTATACCTAAAGTAACCTGGGGTTGGATTCACAAAACATTCTTAAGAAATTTCTCCTTAACTGCCGTTTTTTTTTCTTATTTTTTAACTTTAGAAAAAAGTTAAGAATATTTTGTATTCCCAAAAATTTATCTTAAGAATATTCTCATCTTTTTTCTTAAAGGGTTATTTCAGCCAAAAATGAAAATTATGTCATTAAAGCCTCATGTCGTTCCAAACCCTTCCAAACCTCTGTTTATCTTCGAAAAACAGTTTAAGATATTTTAGATTTAGTCCGAGAGCTTTCTGTCCCTCCACTGAAAATCTATGTACGGTCTACTGTCCATGTCCAGAAAGGTAATAAAAGCATCTTCAAAGCAGTCCATGTGACATCAGATGGTCAGTTAGAATTTCTTGAAGCATCGAAAATACATTTTGGTCCAAAAATAACAAAAACTACGACTTTATTCAGCATTATCTTCTCTTCCGGGTCTGTTGTGAGCGTGTTCACTGCAGTGTAGTGATATCCGGTTCGCAAACGAATCATTCGATGTAACTGGATCTTCTTGAACCAGTTCACCAAATCGAACTCAATCGTATGAAACGGTTCGCCTCTCCAATAAGAATTAATCCACAAATTACTTAAGCTGTTAACTTTTTTAACGTGGCTGACACTCCCTCTGAGTCAGAATAAACCAATATCCAGGAGTGATTCATTTACTCAAACAGTACACTGACTGAACTGCTGTGAAGAGAGAACTGAAGATGAACACAGAGCCAGATAACGAATGAAAGATTGACTCGTTCTCGAGTTAAGAACCGGTTGCATCGGTTTTCGGATCACCAATACACGGACGCGTCTGATTTGAGAACCGAGGAGCTGATGATACTGTGCATGCAAGATTCAGCGTCAAGCAGACTGAAACACATCGCATCTGAACTGAACTGGTTATTTTGGTGATTGATTCTGAACTGATTCTGTGCTAATGCTATGAGCGCGGGTAAACTGAAGGCTTGAATGAAGGGCAATCATCGCCAATGACGTCATTACGTCGAGCGCAAAAGAACCGGTGAACCGAATTGAACTGTCCGTAAGAACCGGTTCGTGGAAAAGAACCAAACTTCCCATCACTACTGGTGATCTGAAAACCGATGCAACCAGTTCTTGACTCAAGAACGATTCAATCTTGCGTTCGTTATCTGGCTCGGCTCGGTGTTCATCTTCAGTTCTCTCTTCACAGCAGTTCAGTCAGTGTACTGTTTGAGTAAATGAATTACTCCGGGATATTGGACTACTTTGATTATGTTTTTATTACCTTTCTGGACATGGACAGTATACCGTACATAGATTTTCAATGGATTATTCTTCAATAATTATCTTGCTAGATCTGTCCACTGCTTTTGACACAGTTAACCACCAGGTCCTCCTGTCAACCCTATTGGCAAAGAGCATCTCAGGAACCGCACTCCAGTGGTCTTAGTCTTACTTCTAGGTCCTTCAAGGTATCTTGGAGAGGTGAGGTGTCCAAGTCGCAACATCTAACTACTGGGGTGTCTCAGGGCTCAGTTCTTGGACCATTTCTCTTCTCTGTTAACATAGCATCACTAGTTTCTGTCATTGAGAAACATGGCTTTTTATATCACTGCTTTGCTGATGACACTCACCTCTACCTCTCATTCCATCCTGATGATCCGACGATAGCTGCTCGCATCTCAGCTTGTCTAACAGACAATTCTTTCTGGATGAAGGACCATCACCATCAACTCAACCTTGCCAAGACAAAACTGCTTGTGGTTCCATCAAACCCCTCGTTTCATCACAATTTCACCATCCAGTTAGGCACATCAACCATAACTCTTTCAGAGTTATGAAAGCCAGAAACTTTGCAGGTCTGATTGACGATCAACTGACTTTCTCAGACAACATGGCTAAAGCTGCCTGGTCCTGCAGATTTGCTTTATTCAACATTAAGATGATCAGGCCCTTTCTTTCGGAAGATGCTTCAAAACTCCTGGTATAAGCTTTTGTTCTGTTCAGGCTGGATTACAGCAGTGTTCTCTCGGCAGGTCTTCCAGGCAGTTCTATCAACCCTTTACAATTAATCCAAGATTAATTTTTAACCTACCTATATTCAAGTGTTGAAAAAGAAAGAATGCTTTAAGCTAGAATTAAATTAGGTTCTTTTAAAAAAAAGTTGCCCATTTAGACTTGCACTCTATTCATTTACTAACTGCTTGTATTTATTATACAATTAACAAAAGCGAAAAAGGCCTTTAACACTAGCTTGCTCTATTCTTTTTCTTTTTATAAAAAAACCTTGCTACGTGTACTGCATTAAGCTAACTGAGACTTGATATAGCACTTACATACAGTATCTTTGCTCTCTTGTTGATTTTGATTGCTTCTATTGTTCTCATTTGTAAGTCACTTCTGATAAAAGCGTCTGCTAAATGACTAAATGTAAATGTTTCCACCACTTAATCAAGCCACTCTTCTTTTAAACATGATGATGTTATATTTCAAATGTTATTATGTTTGCGTTGGCTCTTGTGTTGAGCTATTTTGTCTGCAAACATTAAAGTATTTACTTTCTACAGCAACTGAAGTGATGCACATCATTCTCTATCTATGAAACCTATATATATATATATATATTTAAATATGATTATTTTTAGCATATTAAAAAAAGTAATATTCATAGAGTCACTACTCATGACTCACTGCCTCTTTTGACTGTTTCTAAAGAACAAAGTTAGTGAATTGGTTTGAGCACTACTGAATTTAGGTCTGAGGTTTCCATGAGACACTGCACTTGTCATAACGTCTGTACACTGAACCCAATCAAATAGTGCTGAGATCATTTTCCATGATTAGTAGACTCCAGTGTATCAGTGGACGTTTAGACTGTGCAAAAAAACAAAAAAAAAAACAAACAAACACAAAATAGATAAAACTGGTTGAGGATGATTTTGATGGTGTTACTGACCAAATACCTGGTGAAACTTTCTGACCATCATGATATATCTGGTGACATTGGTGAGTCAAAATTATTGGTAACACTTTATTTTGATAGTTCATTTTAGACATTTTACTAACAGTAAGTAACTTTGCAACTACTGTACATGTCAACTAGCAGTTAGTAGAGTATTGGTAGACCGTCTGCTAAATACTTTCTAACACTTTCTTTGTCAACTTATACTAACCCTAAACCTACCCTAACCCTAAACCAACCCTAACAGCCTACTCTGAGAGTTTGTAGACATGTAGTTGCAAATTAATAAGAATAAGTTTACATGTAGTTACAAAGTTACTTATAGTAAGTAGAATGTCTAAAATGGACTATCATAAATAAAATGCAACCTGAAAATTTGCAGAAAATGTACTCACACTCAGTCCATCCAAGGTGTAGATGAGTTTGTTTTTCATGGGAAGAGATTTGGAGAAATTTAGCATTAAATCACTTGCTCAACAATGATCCTCTGCAGTGAACTGGTGCTTTGAGAGTCCAAAAAGCTAAACAAAAAAACATCGCAGTAATCCACAAGTAATGACCAAATTATTTATTTGTCTTCACCAAACGATAATGGATGTACTGGAGTCATGTACTTTGTCCGGATAAGTTGGCTCTACACTGTGCTAAAGGAAGGTAGCAGTGAACATCACCAAATTCATAATCACCTACCATACACTGTAGGTAGGATACCACTTTGAGCTACTTTAACTGAGCTTCTAATGTTGATTCCATAAAACCCATAATAATCAAATAAGTTAACCTGAAGAGTTTAACATAAAAAATGAGTTGAGAAGATCTTCTTCTGTGAGTCAGAGTGGTTTGTTTAGATGTCATCATCGCCTTTATATTCACATTACACCCACATTTTACTGAAATATACTGTAGGTGAAGTCTTTGTTGATGTTTTTTTACTTGTATGAGGGTGTGTGTGCATGTTTGTATCAGAATTGAAGTAGGCTATACATTTGATCAGTTCATGCATTCTCTGAAAATGTAAATTTATTAAATTAAATTTATGCATTTAGCAGACGCTTTTATCCAAAGTGACTTACAGTACATTCAGGCTATCAATTTTTACCTGTCATGTGTTCCTGGGGAATCAAACCCCCAACCTTGTGCTTGATAGCGCAGTGCTCAACCAATTGAGCTACAGGAACACTGTAACCAATTAGATTGCCATTTGTTCCTTGCGATCTCATCATAACTAAAGTTGTTTTCTCCACTTAATTTTCTCATGAGAATAAAAAAAAAAAGATGTCACTCAACATTTTTCTGGTCAATGAAATGGACCACATGTTCAGAGTCTCTATAGTGACGCCATGATAAAGTTGTAATCTACACTAATAAAGTTCTCAAGTGCCAGACTTTGTTGTGTAAGTTGATTTGGCCACTGACATAAAGATATTTTAGCTGAGTGAGTCTCTGAACAAATAAAAAAATTCACGTATGTGTAATCAAGTATAACTGTGGCCGAGCTGGCTAAGGTCACAGAGGATCTGCCGTGGCCTCCTGAGTCCCCTGCTCCGCTATGACAACCAGAACTGCCTGCTCCATCATGAAGCGATATCTGTCACGTATGTGTATTCCTGTTTGTCCTTATTTGGTCCTTCCAGTTCCTTTTACCATCATTGGTAATTACCTGTTCCTTGTTATTAGTTATTGCCTCACCTGTCTGGGTCACATTATCTGCCCTATTTGATTTCGTGCCTGTTCTGTTCTCCCTTGTCTGGAATTGTTCATGTCAACCTTGCTACGTGTAAGTTTCCTTTTGATGATTAAATTAGTAAAATTCTCGTATGTCTTCTCGCTCCTTCGCACCGCGCTCCTACACAGCAGCAGTTCCATGACAGTTCCGTGACATATATATTGAAATGTCTTTTGTTACTAGACTAAGAAAAACGAGCAACTTTTGAGTAAAAATCATATTAACATTAAGCTGTTTGATAGCTGCAGTGTAAAAAAGTTAAAGATTACGTTTAAGAGTACGTTTTACAAGAAAATACTATTTCAGTCTGTCTACTTCAAAAATAGATGTTTAATTCATGTTACATGTAGTTTAGTTGTAATTATTAGAGAACTTGGTTGCACTTTATATTGATATTCCACTTTTAGATATTTTACTATAATTTATTTTTACAAAATTAAATACATGTCAGCCAACTCTCATTATATGCATATATAAATAGAGCTTAGGGTTAGTAGAATTTAGTAGAAGTTGACATTTACAAAGTTTCTTATAGTTAGTACAATGTCTAAAGTGGACTATCAAAATAAAGTATCACCGAGAAATATTAGCAATTTGAGTGAATTTTCTTTTTCCTTCATCTTTTGTATGAAATTACATAATTTTTATGAAAATGGACATGTTTATCCAATTAGTTAATTTAGTTGTTTGTAATTTGTAAAAGTAACTTTTACCTGCCACCTTAAAATAGGTATTGGTGTCATATTATAGCATTTTTAAACTACAGCATTTTTCTAGTCTTCTAGTCTTCTAGAGTTCTAGTCTTGGGCCGGCAGGAATTGTAGGTGGGGGGAGTGAATGTACAGTGCTCTCTCCACCCTCAATACCATGACTTAGGTGCCCTTGAGCAAGGCATTGAACCCCCAACTGCTCCCCGGGCGCCGCAGCATAAATGGCTGCCCACTGCTCTGGGTGTGTGTTCACAGTGTGTGTGTGTGTTCACTGCTCTGTGTGTGTGCACTTTGGATAGGTTAAATACAGAGCACGAATTCTGAGTATGGGTCACCATACTTGGCTGAATGTCACGTCACTTTCACTTATATCTCTCACTTTAGTGTGCCTGTAGCAAAAGCATCTGCTAAATGAATGAATGCTGCAGGCAACAGGCTTGAGCGATGAACCATGAATCCGCATAAAAACCAGTCATCTGCGTTGTTCTCTTCTGGCAGAGTATGTGTTCATGCACTTGATTTGGTCTGATTTCCTGGGCTTAAAAATGCAGTCTTTGCCCACAAACCTCTGCTGTGGCCCCAATCACAGAGCCCACAGGAGCGTTTGGCCCTTTTAACCTCCTACTGCAAACCTCTTGTACTGATAAACAAACCTCTTTATTCTGCTACCCCATAAACACCCATCTTTCTACTACTACAATATAAAGATGACACGCAGCACGATGATCAAACGAAACAACACTTTCACATGAACCAGATGAGAAAAATCAAGTGTGCCAAGTAACGTTTTTCACACCCCGTAGGTTGATTTTTTTTGCACTGACTAATAAAGATGTTCACACAGACCAAGATTTTCCACAAGATTTGTTTTTACCTGAGTAAATTAATCTATATATGTTTTTGTTAACATCATGGAAAACTGCTAACGTTAAGCCCCCAAAAATATGTTTTGTGAAGATCCACTACGAGATACAGACTAGCTCATCTTGTTGTTGATGCTGGATTGTTTGTTGAAAACAAAACAGTGAGAATAAAAATATGTATTTTGCACAAATAATGGAATATGAAAAAAAATAAATATTTATGGCTAGTAAATTTTTCAGTTGGTGAAAAATGTGATAAATATTTTGAAAAGTTATGTTTACATCCAAGTTATACACCACTAAATTCATACTAGATTATTTCCTGATTTGTATAGAATGCTAAAAAATAATAATAATCATAATGTCTTAATAAAAGTCTTATCATAATGTAAACAAGCAATGAGAGGATTACACAAACAACTTGACTTCAAATATGATATATGGAAAGTTGTATTAATGTGCAAGGATAGATACAGAGAGAGAAAGAGAGAGATGTTTCCACACACCCACGCTCAGGCACATATCGCAGTGGCGGAAACCAGGCCTGAGGCTATTGTCACGAAAGCTTCATGTGTGACACAAATGATGCAGAATTTAGCATGGTGCATTCTGCATGTGTCCTCATAATTCCTTTGTTTGCGCACAGTAGAGCATTGACAACCACAAACGCTGCAAACACCGTGCGACACAAAGAGAACACTGACTATCTGCTCATTGTTTGAGATGGTTCTGTGTGATTATTTCACTCATGTTCTAAAACAAAACAAAAGAGTACAGAACCAGTGATTATGACTCTTAGGTTGGTGATTAACTTTTGAACAGCAAATTATAATTACTGATGTTTTCTATAATTCTCTGTAGAATATTACATAAGAGGAGCATCATAATAATGTTATTTCATATAGAAGTAAATTGAATAACAACAACAAATAGTAATAATATAGTAATAATAATAACTAATGTGTGTATGTGTACACACACACACACATATATATACATATATATATATATATATATATATATATATATATATATACACACACACATTTAAAATTTAATGAATAAATGAAAAAAAAATGTTTAGTATATTTATATTATTTATGCTTCATTCTGATATGTTTGAGGATAATTTCCAAAATTATGTTTGGAAACACAGAATAATTTATCCTCACCATTTTGCAATCAATCGATCGGTAGATAAATAAATTAATTAATTAATAAATAAATAAATGAAAAAAATTGTGTTTCTGTATTTATTTAAAATTATTTTATCTGGATGCAAGTGCATGATAGTCTGGTTCTCTCAAATCTCTCAAATCTCTCACATTAGATCAAATCATCATCATCGTGATTTTGTAACACTGTATTCTTCTTCTTTTTTTTTTTTTTTAAATAAAGAGGTCCACAACAGATGATGTTTAATTTAGTGTTCCCATTTCAGTTTTAGTACCATGTGTTGTTTGTGCTCCAAACCGATATGCAGTTGTGTGTGTGAATATTGGTCCACTGCATGTTCACATCTATTTGCAGAGGAACAAATGAAAGTGTGGGAAACTGCTGTGTGGTCTCAAGAAGACAAACAGAAAGAAGAGAAAAATTACAGAAACAGAAACCAATTATCAATAGTGCAGTGTAATATCTCCAGAATGGAACATTTGCAGCCAGCACACTGAAACACAGAGAAACACATCAGATAACAGGGCTGTGCACAGACATTTTGAGGGGCAGTGGTCGAAAACACTGGGGGTGGTGGGGCAGTTATTGCTCAGCCGTATGTATATGTATATGTATATGTATATGTATGTTTATATATATATATATATATATATATATATATATATATATATATATATATATATATATATATATATATATATATGCATATTGGTATATTAGTTCAATCATATCTTTATTTACTCAATATTATGCACCATGGTTTAACCACTAAATGGCTATCCAGTGCCGCCGCCAGGCATCACAGAAGAATTTATCCAGCTGCTGGAGGGCTGAGAGGCAGCATGGGAACCAGAACAAGAATTAATTTTTTATGTTTTCTCTCTCCCCTCTCTCGTCTTTGTCTCTCCTCATCCTACCAATTCTTTTTCTCTCTCCTTGTCTGTCTGTCCTTACCCCTAGGTGGCCGCCATGGTCGCCATGATCGAATAGAGCGCAGTCTTTGGAGTTCCCCCTGGCCTGTGAGGGGCGAGGGGGGTTTGTGACGAGTGGGGCAGGGCCAAGAGCCATGGGAACGGAGCGAGGCCGGTGGAGTGAATGATAATGAGTAACACCTGCGTCACTCACCGGTCTCGAGTCCCACGGAGGAGCTCCAGAAGGATAAAAGGGAAGTGACGACAGTGTAAGATGAGAGAGGACCAGGCATGGACATTATTTTTTGTTTTGTGTGTACAAGTCGTCCGCAAGGGGCTGCTGCTTTACTTTCATTTTGTGTTGGTTTATTTTATGAAAGTGTTTGAATGTTCGCCGGTTCCCGTCTCCTTCTTCCCGATCTACAAACATTGTAACAACATTGCTAAGTGTTTACGTACCATATGAACAGAGATGTGGTCTGTGGTCGAGTCGTTTGTAAAACTGCACATTGATATCAGCGACTAACAGATTTTAGATTCTGATCTAATGGCATTAGGCAATATCAGATTGGGGGGACAGTCACATTTAATGAGGGGTGGGGGTGCTTGGGAGTTCAAGAGAGGCACCTCAGCCAATGAGGGCATAGTGGCAGTTGCTCTAGCAACTGGGCCACCCCCCCTGTCCACAGCCCTGTCAGATGATGGTCACACAAAAAATATATTCACAGACTCATATGCATACATACACATGCAGTCATACGAACAGACATGTTAAGGAACAGGCGTACACAGACATGCTCATGTAATAGTTAGTTTTGGATGTCAAGTGAGGACAACAGATTGAAATAAATCTATTTTTCTCTCACATGAAGCACACCCTGATTCACAAGATTTCTCTGAACCAAATGAGTGATGGGCCCAACTGAAAGCAGGTCATACCAACCGCACAACTAACCATGGAACACACACACACTTACACTAACACACACACGGCCATTCTAACATGGAACACAAACACTCACAATTCACACACACAGCCACTTTACCGTGGAACACTCATTTCTCAACTTGTGGTCACATCTCTACCCAGAATGCACTCTGGCTGCGGTGACTCATGGCATTCTGATAATCACCCCAAAAACTGAAGTTCCACAGAACTTGAACGTGTGTTTGTGGGGGTGTAAGGAAAGAGATGCATGGATTTACAAATTAACAGAGTACAGATTATAAGATACATGAACGGATGGATGGATGATGAACAGATGAATATTAAAAAGAAACTGAATATTCATTGGTTTTTAAATTCACATTTTCAATCAAATAAAAAAATCTATTAAACCTCATGTACGTTGATACCAGTATTTATTTATTTTATATTTACATTAATTATGAACAATTATGAATGTTCATGAGAACTCTCTGAAGATTTTAGCATGGTAATGGATATGACAATGTTAATGTATTTGGTCTTGGCAGAATAGATCTGCTACACTGCTGCTGCTGAATTGCTGTATTTGTAGATTATTGCTGCTGCAAGCAAGTACGGGAACTTGCTATCACCAGTACATAAGCCAATATGGTGCTGTGGGTATTTAAGACATACTGCTGCTGCACAAATGGCATATAAATGACCTGTAGCAGATCTATACAGGTGGAGCTGGGGATGGTAGAGGGTTTCAGAGGAACTCTGAAAGTGCACTGCAATGCTCAAGCGAATGCTATCAGCTATTTAAATGTAAAGCAGCAAGCTCATTGGCTGCATATGCAACATGAAATGATCAGCTTGTGACAAATCGTTTAATGCTAAGAATATCATCAGTTACGTTAAGGACCCATCAGCCTGTGCCATCTAGAGTTTCATGACAAAACTTGGTATTTATACATTGTTTATGAAACATTTTTTGCTGAAACATTTTTACATTTTTACTTCTTGCCTCAGAACATTATGAGAACATTCAAAAGTACTATTCTCTTGATGTTGGCCAAATTATAAAATGGAATGTACTTTTAAAGTCCGCATGAAATCAAAATGAAAGTTTTTTGGGGTGTTAGTATCAGTATGTTAGTTTTAAGGTCATTGTGATGAGTGGGGGAGGGGCCGAGAGCCGTGGGAACGGAGCGAGGCCGGTGGAGTGATACGAAATGAGCGACCGGAAACACTCACCGGTCTCGAGTCCCACGGAGGAGCTACGGAAGTATAAAGAGGTGGTGTTACGACAGAAGGACGAGAGAGGACTGGGCCTGGGCTTTATTTTGTATTTGGTTTTTGTTTGTGTCGTCCATGAGCGGCTGTCGTGTTTTGTGTTTATTTTATCATTAAAGTTTTGTTTTAAATGTCAGCCGATTCCCGCCTCCGTCTTCCCGTGATTGTGAAGTTTTATAGTGTTACAGTCATCTACGAGGCAGAGTACTCTAACACAGTGACAAATTTCAAATTTAGAAGATATAAGAATTCAAATCTTGCATTTTGTCACTTCTGCCAAAATGGCTCAACTTTTATTTTGACGTTACATCGCACTACATCTTCTCATCAATTCTTCTGACCAATCAAATGTTCTCTAGAATCCGAAGCGCCCACCCCCTGTATTATAAATAGACACTGAAGCTGCGGCTGATCAGTCACTTGTTCTTAATGTAGTATTTCCTGTACAGTGTAGTATTTCCTCGTAGTGCACAATGTAGGTGATAGGCAACAATTCACACAGTGTAAATATTATTTTGTTTGATGCAAATTATGCCTTAAATACACAGCCTCTGCATTATTATGACCACTATTTTGTTTTACTAAGAGTTTAATATTGAATCTAGGGGGTAATCTATTAGACTGTGGCTGTCAAAAGTGAATTTACTGAGCTCAACGGCTCTGGCCCGAGCAGATATATAATCATAATTCTATTAGCTATTTTTAAAAGGGTGTGGGGCTGCGCGATATCGCCCGTCTCTCTTCCTGTTTCAGTTGAAATTACGTTGCCACATAGAATAAGGCTGCATGTTTCACGACACTTCAGGGGACCTTTGACATTCGTATAACCCCCCAAAAAAAGCATTTTTAAAAAGCACTTTTTATTTTATTTCAGTAATTTCAATTATAACTGTAATCATCAGACTGCTTTTATCTGTTTCTATCACGTTTGTACATCTAAACACTGCTGAACTGTTATCTGTTGGATAACATTTATTATTTCATTTCTCTATGTGAAGGTCTGATTTTATCAGGACAGCAGACAGCATCAGATTCCATCCATCTGACTGAGAAAAAAAATGCATGCATACAACATTAACTCTTAAAGGTAATGATTCATTCATTGCATAATTAAAAATGTGTGCACAGCGATTCTTTGCACAATGATTTGTGAGTGTTGCTAAAAAGCATGCTATCTTTCTTTAATACCTGCTAACATGTTGTGCATCTAATGCATTGACACAGAAACATTTATTAGTTCAACTTAAGTGTCCAAATATAGATTTTGCAACCGTTATATATTTGCTGTATTATATGTACACACACACTGTGTACTGTATGTAAATGTGTCTGTCTGCATTCAGTGAGAGCAACATCTATACATCCTGTCCCAAGATCTGAGCTCTCCTTTTTGTCTGGCACATACAAACCTCTGTCTGCACCACAGGAAATCAACAGGTCTAATATACACACACGCACATACAGACACAAACACTAACCCGAACATAGACACACACGCATAAACAGTGCATAAACACGCCCATGCATTCAGAGCCGAGTGTTTCTGGTGCTATAGCACGCAACATTCACAAAGCACAAAACAGAACTCTGCATAAATGTGAGCAAAAACACAAATGCATGGTCAAATGTACACACCGACACAAGATGCAATATTTGAGGCATGCAAAACTGATAAGTGAAATTATCTGCACTGTTACTTTAGAAACCCCATGCAGGTCTGGAATGAGAAATGATGTGTTTGTTTCATCAAAGCCAAATGCAACCGAAACTAAGAAAATCTGATGCTGTGGGAGAGAGTAAATGAGAAATGCGAATGCGGGATAGCCTGGCATGGCTTGATGTGACACACATCTGCATGTTTGAAGTACTCTAAATGGAAAGGAGCCGAGGTTGGTGGTTGGGTTTTGGTCGACCATGCTCTGGCCCAGATCTGGTGTGATCTGGTCTGGTCTGGTTTGAGGAATGTGAGATGGTGAATCTTGAGGTGGAGACCGTGGCTTTCAGGGCTCCCACGCAGTGGAGTCTGCCAGTGGAACTCTGTAACCCCACATTAATGGAGTTTTACCCTGTCAGCAGCAGTGGTGGATCACAGAGCATCCCTAATGTGGAGGAGGTCATTTTTGTGAGGATGACCAAGGCAAAGCAGTATTATTAGCTTAGGAAGCTTATAATTAACCCCATTGCACTTTTTAAATTTTTAGTAAGCATGTTTGTTTTGCTTTCCAGTAAAAATATCTAAACCATATAAAATTAAATTAAAATCATATTTTTTAGTAAGCATGTTTGTATTGTTCTCTAGTAAAACATATCTAAACCCTATTAAATTAAATGAAACGCACAGTTTTCTTTCCTGCAACGTATCTCCTATTTAAACAGGAAGTTTGGGGCGACATAGAAGGGTTTTTCCCTTATTTTAAATAGCCAATAGATTTTAATTTACATTGTAGACCTTGACCCATGCTAGAAGTAGGTGATTTTCATTGTTATGTGTATTTGATTGGACAAATTATGTTTGTAAATTCAAGAAAAGTGCAAGAAGTGTCATCAATATTCAAATTTTTGGTCTGTTTTCCCAGATATATGTGTGTATCTGCTATAGAAGCCAACTTTTGGTCAACTTTTTGGAGTACACTAGCATGTAGACGACCTCAAAGATAACAAACATGGAATAAAAGACACACAACTCCAAATATGTGACCTAGGAGCACATTTTAGACATGACTAGCAAAGTCTTTATGAGTTTATGGCTGTTTACGGTTGTATATTGTATACACAGTTTATTGTAAAGATGTCATTAACTTGATTATTGGGGTGGTAGATTGATATTAATAAGTTTTTTTTATTAAATGTTGCCTATCTTAGCTTAACAGGATAGTTCACCCAGAAATAACAATTATCATCATTTACTCATCAATACTGATTAATTACCTTCTACATATGGTTCTGCATATTAAAGAAAGCCATAGAGGTTTGGAACAACAAATGATGGGTGAGCAAATGATGACAAGATTTTTAATTTTTGAGTTTGAGTATGCATGGACATACTGACATAATTATTATGCCTTCTATGATAATTTCTTTGGCCAAATAAAGCAGCATTGCATATACTGGGTCACAACATGTTACCATAATATTCAGAATGCAGTAATTTTATTTTGGGGTGAACTCTCCCTTTAAAGTGATGACTTATTGCACTAGTCAAATGTGCTATTGTTTCAAACGTTGTGAAAGTTCTCAACATGATGATGATCCGATCTAGTTCATAGGTTTGCAAATGAATTCTCTGGGAATTTGTGCTTACACCATAACTGACGACAACGCTTTCTCATGAGAAAAATTATTTTGTAAAAGCCACGTAAACCTGACAGACATGATCTTTAAGGAACTTAACGAAATGGTAGTGGGTGTTAGGAGACTGTGTGAAATATTGGAGTGAGGGTGCAGATTGTGTATTTCGGTTACTGAGAATTTGTATGCAGATAATTTGGCTGTACTCCTGTGTGTGAAGGAGATTGGACAGAAACACAGTATCAGATTAGAAAGTATCATTGACGCAAGTATGTGGGCCATCATAGATGATACTCATTATTACTGAACACTCATCAATATGCATTAATGGAATAACATTTAGCTGAGTGCTTTTTTCTTTAATATTTAGTTCCAGAAGAAAATGCATTCGGCTGGTGTGTTTTTCTGCCAGTAAAGGTACTGTGGTTGAGAGAGTGTGTGAGAAAGCGGAAGGCAGGAGGTGCGGGTACAGATCTGTGGAAATGGGCGGAGCTAAACAGGCTGGCAGGGTGATAAACAGGCCAAAGTTATTTTTTATCTCTTACTATCTCTATTTTAAGATTGAAACTTGATAATCACTTTTTTGTACAATGGAAAGATGTTCTGGCTTAATATTCCATGTCTTTCTTACAAATTGGATGGTTTTCATGTATCAGACAACAACAACAACAACAACAACAAAAAGGATGTTGAGGCTGAAAGTTTTGAGATTCCCATTATTGTCAAAAAACCTGACCTATTCAATTGGTATCAATAGTGGCATTAAAAAACAAGAACGATGAATCGAAACTCTACCATCAGCAATGGTACCTGTGGGAAAAAAAGGATCCAACACTTTTTTGGGCTTTATGTTATTTTAGACATGTGAGAAGCCAGGGATTGACACAAATGTTATCTTTCATTAACACATAAAAGCATCCACTTCCCCATTAGAGGATCTCAAACAGCACTAGACAAAAACAGGCAAATGAGAGTAATTTAGAAAGAGTGCTAAGGATATAATGATATATTATTATAGCAAACAAGTTCGAGAATGCATTGATCGTCAATAAAAATCAACTGTTTATCTCCATAGAGAAACTGATTTTAGCTATGTAATATACTGGTGATACAGCATGAATAAAGCAATATTTGTTTTGTACCACCATTGCAGATTCAGTTACATCATTTTGCAGTACTGGTGAAAGAAGTAAAGTACACAGTCTTAACCTTTTCTGATGGTCATATATTCTTATGCTTTAAAGTTAAATGAGTTTGTGTTTCATCTTGGGGCAGGTTTGGTGGTTTTGGTTCATGACTTTAAATTTGGTTCATGACTTGAAAAAAAAAATCCTTTGGAACCAGTGTTGGGTAAGGTACTTTCAAAAAGTAATTAATTACTATTACTTATTACATCATCAATATTGTATTTAAATTACTTTACTACTATTACTGAAAAGTAACTAAGTTACTCAACTTAATTATTCAAATCGCTAATTAGGCTACATCTTAAAATCCCTATAAACCTTAATAGAAATTAAACTCTTTATTCTTTCAATTTGAGTCAAACAGAATAGTTTAGCCTTTTAGCTTTAAAACAACTGTAATACTTAAACATTTTTATAAAAAAATGTAGCCTTCTTTGGTTAATAATTAGAAATACTCTCAATAACAACGTATAAAGTTAGCTTTAATTTTTTCGCTGTTTGAATAACCGTGGAAACGAAACGTTATAGAACCTAATTATACATTTCTAATGTTTTTATTAAATTGTAATCATGTTCAATACAAATTCAGTCCCATTAGACATATTTTATTAGCCTACATAACAACCATGCCTGGCTGTTGCCTAAAAAGACATGTTTATGATGTTTAATACATTTGGCTGCTTTTAGCCTTACCCTGGAGTTAGTTCACCCTTCATTTAGTTTCATAAGAATTACATAATCAGAGAATATTTGTTTTCGATATGATTTCAGTAAAAAGTATCTGTGTCAAATTTTACTGAGTTTGTGACGTGTAGAAAGTTGATCAAGGAGACCTAGACATCAGTAAGTGCACTGTTTGTTTTGTTTATTTTGCAAAAGCACGTTTTGTTGTTATTATCAGTGAACACAAATATAAGTAGGCCCTTTGTAGACTCGATTGATTTTAGTCTTATCTGTATCTGAGTAGGCTATTTAAGGTTTCTCCGTGAATCAGGAAGAACTTAAAGTGAATGCGCTGGCGTGCAGAGGGTTAAAGATGCTGCATTCATTTTAATCTTTAGACAGTAAATTTAGATTTCAAATTCAATATTGATTTTAGAACTGTTTAAATTATTTACTGTATGTAACGCAAGTACTTTATAAGTAACTGTAATTAAATTACCTAAAAATGAGCAGTAATCCCTTACTTTACTTTTTCAGTGGATAAGTAATTTATGTAGCTACTTAGTAACGCGTTACACCCAACACTCTTCAGAACCAAGGTTGTTGGAAAGGTAGGAGGTCTCTTTGTGCTCTCTATACTGTAGTATTTTAATATCTTAATTTAAGAATAATTCACTGAGTGTCCACACAGAGAAAAGAGGTGACGGAAAGAGAGAAAGTGATCAAATCTGGGGCAGGCTGACTGTGTCCGGGAACACGTTGAACGTTGCTGTGAAAGGTTGCTTTTTGTGGTGCATTTTCTACTGAAGTGGCCTGACAAATATATTTTTTCCCTTCTGATGAATTAGCTACACATTCAAAACTTTTTATAGATGTCAACACATCTTAAAAAAGTCATCATGTCAGCAGACAACTAATTGTTGATCTTGCATTTGCTGTCAGTTAATATCATGCACATGTGCTAGTACTACAGCATAAAGGAATCAAACATGTTGCGTTTTCAGTGAATTATTCATTCCAGTGTGTTTCGCTTTTAAACACGAGCTCTGTCATATTATGTGATTGTCTCTGAAGAGTGCTAGCCCTCACATGTCACATATGCTGTGTGAAGTACAGACTGAACAGATTGTTAACACATCCCACCACTGTATGGCCAGAAGAGATGCGTTTTCTCGGCGGGAGGTAAAATGAAGTAATCAAGGTAAAAATTATTGCGGTGGTGTACTGGAGTCATACAGTAAGCACTCGTGAATCCATTATATTAATGCGTGTATGACTGCTCTTGACACACTGATGATCGCACATTGTATTTCTCCACACACATTCACAATAATGTTTTGATTGGTCATGTTTATGTTGCTGTGTCATGTATCATGTGTTAGTTATTCTGAATGGATCCGTGTACTGTAGCAGATATATACAGTCAGCCGGCGGTTGGTTTAGGGTTTTTTGCCATCACAATGTGGTCCTGTTCGATATCGCAACTTGACTTCTCTAAAATGTAGAAAAGCTATATGTTTTATATATTTAGCTTTTTCTTTTTTTTCATATGTGCTTATATGGGATCCTTATATAATTTGGTTCTTTAGTGTCCTTTTGGAGTATACCTTTGGAGTTTTGGAGTTCTTTTGGAGTCCTTTTTCAGAAAAAGACATCTACATTTATGAGCATGATAAATGGTCTATGATTACTTTCATGAAGTGTGCATTTAATCGCAATTAATCACAGAAAAAGGGTGTGATTAATTTGATAAAAAATGTTTATATATTGACAGCCCTTCTATACATACATATACATAGAAAATAGATATAGAAGATATGAAAAAAAATTTATTTATTAAGAAAGTTAAAGATGAAATAATTTTAGCAACGCTAGTGTCACACTAGTGAATTATTGTTTCCATTGGTTGGGCATTGATTATTTGAGTAATCGAGTGTTTTGAATTCCATCGATTAATCGAGTAATCAGATAAGAAGTAATGTTTCTTTATTAAAGAGCAATACTATATACAAGAGATAATACGATAGATCTCTTAAAATAAACAACTAATTTGTTTGCTTTTTAGAAAAAAAATATTCATTTAATGTATTTAATCACCAAATTACATTCAAAATGCAAATATATCAATAAAATAAATTAAATATGAATATGAATTAAAAAAAATTAAAAATCAATTTCTCATTTACTTTAAAAAATAGACAGTAAAAACTAAAATAAGGCATAAATCAAAATAATAATAATAATAATAATACCTAAACATTGCATTTATGTCATGCAACTTAACTTTCAAGTTTCAGCCTAACTAAAGTTCAAGCATGACATAAGCCTTTACTGTCTTCTTGGAAGGCTTTATGGCTTTTGTGAGAGGCAAAAATCAGTGGATAGGAAGATAACTTCTATAAGAACTAGGATTATAAGAAACCAGTGCTTTGTGTGAATGTTTATAATGTACCTAAGTGTCCACCTAAGTATCACAAAGACTTAATTGAAGAATTTTCAGATTTTTTTGTCCCACATTGTACTATTGTCTGATTCAATCTTAATTGTGGACAATTTTAATGTACATGTTTGCTGCCTAGAAAAACACATGGTAGCTGAGTTCTTAGAAATGTTGGACTCTTTTAATTTGATTCAATCTGTTACGAGTAGCACTCATGAACTTGGCCATTCCCTCTATTTTTGTTCTGTCTTTGGGAATTTCAATTTGTGATCTTAATATCTTGCCACATAGTTTTTCTGATCATTGTCCGGTGGTATTTAATGTGAACCTCCCAAGTGCATGTCCTCCTATGTCTATGGTATATTCCCGTATATTCACCTCATTTACAACTTCAGAATTTTTAAATGCTTTTATTGTCTCTCCACAAATTCCATGTATTGAGACTGCATCTCCCTCCCTCGTCGATCCAGATGAGTTGATTACAACATTTAATTCTGTCTGTTTGAACATCATGGACTCCACCGCTCCATATAAACAAAAGGAAAGAAAAGCCAACACTCAGCCTTGGCTAAATGAACAGACTCGTGCACTTAGACGGCAATGTAGAAAAGCAGAAAGGAGGTGGAGGAAAGGTTGCAAGTTTCCTTGCAGATGCTAAGTGAAAGTCTGACAAATTACCAAAAGGCTGTAAAATATTATAAAGCAAGCTATTTGTCTGAAACGATTGCTAATAACCCTCCACGAGAGCTTTTTGCTCTCATCAATAGACTGTTCTTACCAAGTATAAGGAAGGGATTCCTGGGAAGTCGATGGGAAGTCGTGGCCTAATGGTTAGAGAGTCGGACTCCCAATCGAAAGGTTGTGAGTTCGAGTCCCGGGCTGGCAGGAATTGTGGGTGGGGGGAGTGCATGTACAGTTCTCTCTCCACCTTCAATACCACGACTTAGGTGCCCTTGAGCAAGGCATCGAACCCCCAACTGCTCCCCGGGCGCCGCAGCATAAATGGCTGCCCACTGCTCTGGGTGTGTGCTCACAGTGTGTGTGTGTGTTCACTGCTCTGTGTGTGTGCATTTCGGATGGGTTAAATGCAGAGCACAAATTCTGAGTATGGGTCACCATACTTGGCTGAATGTCACTTCACTTTCACTTATAAAACCTAGCTTTACCTTATCATCTGCAACATGCAATTTATTTTTGACGTTTTTTTGTTAAAAAAATTTATGGAATAAGAGCAAGCTTTTTATCCATGGCTACCGACCCAGTGCTAATATAAATAACTGGAGTGGATCCTTTTAGTCAGTTTGAACTGGTGTCAAACTCTGACATTAAGGATGTTATGCTCCACTTAAAGCGATCTTCCTGTCCTACTGATGCAGCTGCACTCTGCATTCTTAAGGAAGGTGTTGGATTTTGTCAAGCCATGTCTTATCCATTATTAACAGTAGTTTACAGAATGGTATTGTAACACTTTGCTTTAAGCAAGCTATTGTTGAACCTTATCTTAAAAAACCAAGACTGGATGCATATGATTAAAAAAATTATTGGCCTATTTCAAAATTGCCTGGCTTATCTAAGCTACTTGAAAAAATTGCGCTGAAACAATTAAACACTTTTTTAACAAAAAATTATATTTTAGACAAATTTCATTCAGGTTTTAGAGGTGGACGAAGTAGAGAATCAGTCATTTTAAGGGTTGTTAATGATCTTCTTTTGATTATGGAGGCAGGTGATTATACAGCATTAATTTTATTAGATTTGTCAGCAGCTTTTGACATCATCGATCACCAGGTCCTTTTGACTTGTTATACGCAATTTGTGGGTATTCAGGGGACGGTCTTAAAATGGTTTGCCTCTTATTTAGAAAGTAGATCTTTTTCAGTGAAGATTGATAACTATTTTTCTGCCTCTGCACTTATTACCTGTGGGGTCCCGCAAGGGTTTATTTTGGGTCCAGTCCTGTTTTCACTGTACATGCTCCCTTTGGAAATGATCTTTAAGAATTATGGTATTTCTTACCATCTGTATGCTGATGACACTCAAGTCTACTTGCTGTTTAGACCTAGTAGTAAGGATTCTAATACCCTATTCCTTAAGTGTCTGGAGGAAGTAAAGTTTTGGATGGCTGAAAATCTCGTTCAATTGAATGAAAATAATACAGAAGTTATTATTTTTGGCCGCACAGCTGGTAGCCAGATGGTAAATGATAACTTGGGCCCATGGAAGGTGCACCTGCAGGATCAAGTAAAGAACTTGGGAGTCATTTTTGACTCATCTCTCGTATTTAATCGACAAATAAAGACGTAATTGCTTCTTCTATCTAAGGGTAATAGCCAAATTAAAGCAAATTCTTCCAGCCAAGGACCTGTAAAAAGTAGTTTTTTCCTGTCTAGGCTACTGTAGTGCTCTTTATGTTGGGACTTGTCATAAACATGTTGCTCACTTGCAGTTAGTACAAAATGCTGCTGCAAGGTTGTTAATGAATGCTAGGAAATCAGATCATATTACTCCCTTATTGTCTTTTTTAGGATGGTTACAATTTACAGTACAATTTAGGATAAAATATAAGCTTTTGATATATGTTTTTAAATCTCTTCACGGAATGGCACCAGAATACCTAGCTGAGCTTATTAGGCCCCAGAGTCCAAGTGTAATACTAAGATCATCAAATAAGTTTCTCCTAACTCTCCTTCATGCACATCTCAAATTAAAGGGAGCTTTCTTCGTCGTTGGTCCAAGAATGTGGAATAATTTGCCACTGGATGTTAGCTCTATCTGTAAATAGATTGTTGTAAATATTACACATAGCACCATTAACTTTAAATGTTTTTAAGGATCGTTTGAGATCATATTTGTACTCCCTGGCATTATAGTATATGGAAGTTTTTATGTTTTTGTCTTGCTAATGTACAGCACCTTGGAACTACTGTGTAGCCTGTAAGGTGCTGTATAAATAAATAAACAAACGAATGAACAAAGATGTAGATGAGTTTCCTTCTTCATCATAACAGATTTGGATAAATTTAGCATTATATAACTTCCTCAACAATGGATACTCTGCAGTGAATGGGTGCCGTCAGAATGAGAGTTCAAACAGCTGATAAAAACATGGCAATAATCCACAAATAATCCACTCCAGTTCATCAATTAACAACCTGTGAAGTGAAAAGCTGTATGTTTGTATGAAACAAATTCATCATCGTTTAGGCCCTGTGTCCAGCAAAGCGGTAAAGGCTAGCATTTTTTTTTCAATTGCTTTCAATGGGAGTGCTGCGTTTTTTAAAACGCAAGGAACATGCTGAGCGCTGAGCATCTTTTTCACTCTGCTCTTTTTCTCGGTGCCGAGAGTTGAAAAATGTTCACTGACACTTTTTAGTCACCTGACCAATCACAGTGGAGGAGGAGCAGGACTAACACAGACCAAATGTAACACCCTGCAAGTACTATGACTGAACAGAACAACAATGGAGAAGTTATTGCTTGACTCAAATAATTTATGTCTTTACCAGATGGAATTGCCGGACTAACATATTATTGTTATGAAAAATAAGGTTTGGAGAAACATTTCATTCGCGATGCATCTGCCATATTAACATAATCTCTAAAAAGTTCATCACCTATTGTGCTCTCACATCAAAATTGACCAATTTATTGGTTTAGAACTGTTTTGGACTTTTCAAGCTTGTAAACAGTGCTTGATCTATGCATATTTCTCCCCTGATTCAGACGTGAATACTTTTTGTCTGGCGAAACCAATATTATGAGTACTTGTATTTTAGCAATGGTTTCAAGTTAAAAACATCTTGATAAATTTATTACAAACAGTATTTTGCTTCACAAGATGCTAACTGATGAAGTTGTGTGGATTATTTTGATGTTTTTATCAGATGTTTGGACTCTTATTCTGATGGCACCCATTCACTGCAGAGGATCTATTGTTGAGGAAGTTATGTAATGCAGAATAAGCAAAGTTTTAGGTGAGCTATTTCTTTAAGTCAATGTTGTTTTAATGGGTCATTGTTGATATAAGCAGTATGATTCTGGGATTCATGAAATCGAAATGGCTGACTATAGTTTGTTTCTCACCCTCCCATCCAAAAGCCTCGATCCCCCTTAAGCAGTATAGCCAGATTTAGACTCTGGGCGTTTCGCTTTTGGTCTGAAAATGCGTTTGAAGTGAAGATGGCCACCTCATCACTGTATTTTCCTTCTGTCCTTTGCTGTGTTCCCCTTTTATGAGTTGCACATGGGGCAGCCTGCAATTTATACACCACAAAATAAGCCCCTGCACATCTGCGATTGCGACCACATGCTGTAGCCACCACTCCGCTCTGCCCCACCCGTGGGGTGGAGGGACATTGGCAGCGTTCATCCCACCGCAGGTCTCTCAGCAAAACACTGCAGTTATGTTAAACTTAAATACACAGGCTTGATAAACAAGAGAGAGAGGAAAAAAAACATATCTGTCCGTTTACTGCAGTGTTACTTCCACCATTTTTGCTTGTGGTTAGTGAACGACGCTGCTAAGAAACTTTTTCCAAAACACAGAGCAGAAGCTGGATGGTCCAATCCTCAATGTCTGATACACTCTTCGGGGAATACACACACTTGTGGTGTACTTGCTAAATTTATACAGAATTATAATGTCCATAAAATGTGAATATTACTGTTAGACTTGACATTGTGACAGATAGACTAACTAAACTATTTATTGTCTTATACTGTGTTTCATCAATATAAATAAATAAAAATAAAATTCTAAATTAAAAAAAGAATGTTGCAGAGGCTGTTGTAGGTGATGCAGTCTTTACACAATTTTGCCAATAGTCAGTAACTTAATGTATAACATTACAGCAGCAGTAGCAAATAGCAGTAGATTGAATGAATCAAGCTGCTCTCAAGGGTGAATTTGACCTGCAGTCTGCAATTCCTCAAACAAAAGAAAGCCTTCCATACTGTTCTGGCATCAAATGCCCACATAAATCCAATCAATTCCCAATTAATATAATTCAAGTTCCTCCCTACAGTCCTTTCTCTTCATCCTGTTTCACTCATGTGACAATGATGTTAAAGCAGTAGATCCTACACAGGTGCACACAAACACACACTGCTGGAGCTGGATGGATCTGTCTGGGGAAGCTTTGTGAGGTTGGAATAAGGTTGATAAAAGCCCTGAAGTCATTCTGTGGCCTCACCATAGGCCACACTCCCTGGAAGTGTGTTATTTGCCTCACACACACACACATCCACTGTGTCATTTTCCCTGTGCTGTCGGCTGACCAGTGCTCATTTTCATGGCACTGTGGCTGCAAAGTGGCATGTTACAACATAAACTCTATCACACTCATCTATCTATCTATCTATCTATCTATCTATCTATCTATCTATCTATTTATTATTCTTTAATTATATCTATAGTTATATCATTCTTTCTATTGTTCTCTCTCATAAATGTTTCTATCTATCTATCTATCTATCTATCTATCTATCTATCTATCTATCTATCTATCTATCTATCTATCTATCTATCTACACTGAACAAAATTATAAATGCAACACATTTTTTGTGAGCTGAACTCAAAGATCTAAGACATTTTCTATGTACACAAAAGGACTATTTCTCTCAAATAATGTTCACAAATCTGTCTAAATCTGTTAGTGAGCACTTGTCCTTTGCTGAAATAATCCATCCACCTCACAGGTGTGGCATATCAAGATGCTGATTAGACAGCATGATTATTGCACAGGTGTGCCTTAGGCTGGCCACAATAAAAGGCCACTCTAAAGTGTGCAGTTTTATCACACAGCACAATCTCACAGATGTCGCAAGTTTTGAGGATGAGTTCAACTGGCATGCTGACTGCAGGAATGTCCACCAGAGCTGTTGCCCATGTATTGAATGTTCATGTTTCTACCAAAAGCCGTCTCCAAAGGCGTTTTAGAGAATTGGGCTGTACATCCAACCGGCCTCACAACCGCAGACCACATGTAACCATACCAACCCAGGACCTCCACATCCAGCATCTTTACCACCAAGATCGTCTGAGACCAGCCATCCGGACAGCTGCTGTATCAGTCAGTTTGCATAACCAAAGAATTTCTGCACAAGCTGTTAGAAACCATCTCAGGGAAGTTCTGCATCCTCGTCGTCCTCATCAGTGTCTCGACCTGACTGCAGTTCGTTCTCGAAACTGATTTGAGTGGGCAAATGCTCACATTCGATGGCGTCTGGCACTTTGGAGAGGTGTTCTCTTCATGGATGTATCCCAGTTTTCACTGTACAGGGCAGATGGCAGACAGCGTGTATGGCGTCATGTTGGTGAGCTGTTTGCTGAGGTCAGTGTTGTGGATCTAGTGGCCCATGGTGGTGGTGGGGTTATGGTATGGGCAGGCATATGTTATGGACCACGAACACAAGTGCCTTTTATTGATGGCTTTTTTCAATGCACAGAGATACCATGATGAGATCATGAGGCCCATTGTTGTGCCATTCATCCACGGCCATCACCTCATGTTGCAGCATGATAATGCACGGCCTCATGTTGCAAGAATCTGTACGTTCTCAAAACTCAGGCAATTTGATAATACCTAGAATATCAAAATCAACTGCGGGCGGCAGATCCTTTTCCTATTTGGCGCCTAAACTCTGGAATAACCTACCTAACATTGTTCGGGAGGCAGACACACTCTTGCAGTTTAAATCTAGATTAAAGACCCATCTCTTTAACCTGGCATACACATAACATACTAATATGCTTTTAATATCCAAATCCGTTAAAGGATTTTTAGGCTGCATTAATGAGGAAACACTTCCCATAACACCCTATGTACTTGCTACATTATTAGAAGAATGGCATTTACGCTAATATTTGTCTGTTTCTCTCTTGTTCCGAGGTCACCGTGGCCACCAGATCCAGTCTGTGTCCAGATCAGAGGGTCACTGCAGTCACCCGGATCCAGTAAGTATCCAGACCAGATGGTGGATCAGCACCTAGAAAGGACCTCTACATCCCTGAAAGACCGTGGAGACCAGGACAACTAGAGCCCCAGATACAGATCTCCTGTAAAGACCTTGTCTCAGAGGAGCACCAGGACAAGACCACAGGAAACAGATGATTCTTCTGCACAATCTGACTTTGCTGCAGTCTGGAATTGAACTACTGGTTTCGTCTGGTCAGAGGAGAACTGGCCCCCCAACTGAGCCTGGTTTCTCCCAAGGTTTTTTTCTCCATTCTGTCACCGATGGAGTTTCGGTTCCTTGCCGCTGTCGCCTCTGGCTTGCTTAGTTGGTGTCACTTCATCTATAGCGATATTGTTGACTTGATTGCAAATAAATGCACAGACACGATTTAACTGAACAGAGATGACATCACTGAATTCAATGATGAACTGCCTTTAACTATCATTTTGCATTATTGACACTGTATTCCTAATGAATGTTGCTTTGATGCAATGTATTTTGTTTAAAGCGCGATATAAATAAAGGTGACTATAACTTTGACTTTAATGGACCAACATTACACAGGCCACAATCAACAACCTGATCAACTCTATTCAAAGGAGATGTGTTGCACTGCGTGAATCAAATGGTGGTAACACCAGATACTGGCTGGTTTTCGGAACACCCCCCCCCCCCACCCACCACCAGTGTTGGGCCAGTTCATACTTAAAAAGAGCTAGCTCAAAGTTCAGTTCACACAGATGATAATGAACTAGTTCACGTTCATAGTTCATTTTTTTTTTTTAAATGAACTAGGTTCACATATCTAAAAACGAACTAGTTCATTTGTTAAATTCTTTTTAAGATAGGCCACTATCTTACTCAATAGAACCTCTTTACCATCCATTACCAGCTGCAAATCACTGCCACTCCAAAACTAATCAAAATTATTGTACCAATAAACAAGAGACAATTATTTATACATTTCAAGCTTTGTGTATTTGATGTATTTGTCATGTCTGTGTGAGGCATACACTGAGTTTCGTTAAGTTAAGATGTGCTCTAGTTGACGTGAAATGCAAGTGAGCGCGCGGGCACCTCCGTTATATTTGTTTCGTCGGCCTATTCATTAAATACAGGCAATTGGTTGATGAAAAGTTGATTAAAATTAAGATACAATTTATACAAAACGAAATTCACTTTAAAGAAATGCTTTCTATAACAACTTCAACTTCAACGGTCAAAATCATGTCTGACCCGCTTCATGTCTCATATTGCGCATCCTATCTTACTCGGTCGTGCTGTTCACTTTTCATAAATCAACATAAATGGAAAAAAAATAACATTATAATATTTTAACAAATATGAAACGCGCTTTTTTAATGGCTACAACAGTATAGTATGCCTACATAGCCTACTCTCTATTTGTACAAATTTCTGCACATTTAATTCTGAATTTTGCACACACAAGTTTAAAGGCATTTGTTCAAATCAAGTTCATGGATAATTGTGCGTGCATTTATTAGCCTAATCATTATGATACTAAAATCCTAACAAATAGGCTATGCTATGTACAAAAAATCAGATGAGCCCATAAAATGAACGGTTAAGCATTTTCCTCCCATAGAAAACCATTATAAGAACGCTTAATGTGGCTTAATGCAGATTAGAATGTCCCCTTATTATGTCGAAATAACGAGATATCGATACTAGGCTACTGTGTCCACCGTGGTCTCCTTTTTGATCAGCAGAAACGAATTTTGCTTGTTTGGGATCTGACTGTCCAGCGTATTTGAAAAAGTTAAGCAAACTTTCCTGTCTTTTTTACATTTTTCCCCTGCGTGAAACGATCGAGGCTAACAGGAATCTCAACTAGTACAACAAGCGCGCAAGTCATGTTTCACAAACATTGAACACTACACAAACAGTATTTTTTTTTTTCATTTAGGCAATTAATTTTAGTGACACAGGAGGTGCCGGATCCAATGTCGGAGGTGACGGAACATGTTCCGGCTCAAATTAAGCCCTGGTAAAACCTGACTTTTCAAATGAGCGTGAACGTGAACTGCGTGTTCTGTTCATTCCTGCCAGAGTGAGCGCCGCTCTCGTTCACGTTCATTGTATGAAAAGTGATTCGTTCAGTTCAGCGTTCGGAGGAAATATGAACGCGTTCAGTGAACGTCGTTCATTGAACGCGTTCATGCACAACACTGCCCACCACACACACACACACCGGATGTAGTAAAGCCCTAGCAACCAGCCAAAATAACTGGGCAACCACCTAGCAATGTCCCAGCAACCGTATACTGTATAAAAGCCTTAGTAAAAAGCTAACAACACCTTGGCAACCATCCTGAACACCTTAGTTTTTTTTTTTTGCTGTCTTATGTGTCACTTCATATGGTGAATCAAAACTGCATCAAAAGTTAGATTTATTCTAGGGACAAATTTCATATGCACACATATGCATATTGACATGCACAGTTAAATTGTGTGGATAAAAAGAAACACATGTTTGCTTTTAACAGGGCCACTGAAATCAGGCCATACATGAAAGGTGTGAAATACCACTAATATTTCAGAACTAAAAAGTAGGCCGCCCACAGCCATGTCAACTTTATAAAGCACATAGTATTGGGAACAAATGAGGGTAAAAAGTTAGTGGGAGGCCTAATGAAATGACTGTCATGGATGTTTTAAATGAGGCTAACATTGAGACACTATCAAGTGGTGAGTGAGGGTGGAAGGGTGGTTTAACAGGCTCAAAACCACCAAAAACACACTTACACACACACATTAGCAGTCTTTTCCCCCTAATAATCCTCTTACATCCCACAGTTTCTTTCACTTGAGAGTTTGTGTCACATCTAAACTTAGTGATCCCTCTTCTCGAAGGTCCCATCTTCCTCTGAGAAACCATTCAAAAAACACCCATCAGCCAATCAGATGGGTGTGAAACACACTGGGGAAAAAAAGAGAACTTCACTGCATGCAAGTGAGAGAGAGTCATGTGACTTGAGGTCCACCAATCAGATCATTGGATTGCCGTGCAGCAGCCCTACCGCGGGAGCTGTGACCTCGGATACCTCAGATATGCGACTGACAGGCCGTTACCACGGAGATCACCATTGCAAGAGCATCAGACACCTGAACTTTTAACTACCTTGTTAAAACCACGTAGATACTACAAGAACCACGACTAGACAGAAAAAAGTGTCCATCGTCAAAGGTGAATCCATCACTCAGAATGGCTTGGTCTTTCTCTCTTTCTCTCTCTCTCTCTCTCTCTCTCTCTCTCTCTCTCTCTTTCTCTCTCGCTCTCTCTTGCTTGCTCTCACCACACGGCACATATGCTGTTCTGTTAGTCGGATTGTGGCGAAAGATTCCTGTGGCACTCTCAAACCCTAAATTCTTGGTTGCAGACAGTCTATGTAGTTTCTCTATTTCTCTTTCTCCGACTGTCATTCTCTCAGGCTGAAGTCGGTGAGGTGGCTGAGAGGCCAGTTCTTTTCCCTCCTGAGCGGGACACATGGCTTCAAACAGCATCTTCGACACATTCTCCAGCTACTCGCCCAGTTTACTGCGAGGTAAGTAACCCGTCGTGGCATTCCCTTCCCTCCTCCTCCGCCATTGTGGTGACCAGAAAGCTGTCAGACGTAGTTTTGGAAGTTGAACACTCACAAGAGTGTATCTGCTCTAGTTTGCTGTGTGTCTGTGGCAGTTTGGCAGTTATGGATGTGTGACATTGCATTCTTGCGTTTGATGTGTTGTGCATGGATTACAAACTCCCTTGAGAACTATTATCTAACACTTTATAAAGTGCAACTTGGCTATCAGTTTATGCTTGTTTTCCTTTGTAAAGTGACTGCTTTAAATGTCTGTTGATGCAAAAGAGCATTGTATAATTTTATGAATATAAGTTTGACATTGAGCCTTTATGGCCTTCTATAGATACTATGAAACCTAGATCAGGGTATTCAATGCACAAATTTGTCTTCTGCAAACTTGGAGCATAAGTTACCTGCACATTTGTCTTCTGTTAGATGTTTTTTTTATGCCACAGTTTGTTTGGAGCAGTTCTGATGGGTTTGGATCATAATGGCCTGCTCACCGCAAGCATTAGGACCATAAACACTCTCTCAGCGCAGGGCGCATGGGAGGAACCAGCTAGACCAACCTTTACTGGAACTCACAAACCAGTCAACTTCTGGAGCCAGGGCACTCTCGGCCTTTCTGTGGTCGCTGTGTATATGTGTGGGTACAAGCCCAAATCAACATTAGTGATTTACTGGCATTTGCATCTCCTGAGCTCCTCAGAAGAGCCCATTTGTCACTATGGAAACATTAGCATTGTTAATGTTGAGCTTCCTGTCCTTGGATCGAGTCCGATTTTATTTAAAAAAAAATGCAGAATCGTTCCCCTTTTGAAGTGCTCATTTAGGGCGAGATGGAATTTAAAGTCAGCGTGAGATCAACATTTACTCTGATATTTACTCTTAAATGCACGTATCTGATCTGATTGTTCTTGATGCATCACTGCAATTACTAGATATATAAAAGTTTGACTTCATAATGACTTTCCTATTTGGCTGACATCACAAACTCCTCCAATTACCTGTCATTGTCATGTATTATTCTCAGTTTTCACAATTTAGTCGATTTCTAATGTTTAAATTGATGACCTGTCCTACATTTTACAAAGTCTTACTTAGAAATATGTTATATAAGAAAAAAAGGGTTGCAAATTGCACTCATGTTGAATTTGATTTAATTTTGAATATATATGTATGCGCGTGCGAGTGTGTACATGCATATGCGTTACAATGTGCAATTATTGTAAATTAATATATATATATATATATATATATATATATATATATATATATATATATATATAATATTAATACTTACATTTATGCATTTGGCAGATGCTTTCATCAAGTGCAGCTTGCATTGCATTCAAGATTAAGTATTAATTTAATCAGTTCATGCATTCCCTGCAATTGCTTTCAAAAGCAGCTCATCCAATCAGAATTAAGAGTCAAATATATTTGTTTCAGAAAACAATTGTAAGATCAAAGTAAAGCAGAGATTACAAGTGATACTTTCGGTCTTAAGTGATGTCACCCAGCCGGCAGAGCTAAAATATATACGACCTGTCTGCATTGTTTTTCTTCTTCTTTGCAGTCCATCTCAAATAGATGACTTCAGATCCATTCATATCCCATTCATCTGCATCCATGAAAGTCTAGAAGTTTGAGTAATTGCTGCTGAATTGATCTTCACATTGTACGGTTGAGTCTGTGTTTACATGCATCAGCAGAACTCTGAGATTACATTACATAATGTAATATAACATATAGTTACAACATTTACAGATCTGGGATGGATCTGTGTGAGTAAAATTAAGTAGCTCAGCATAGGACAGAGTGAATGCTGATGTCGTAAACAGTAGCTAAATGCTAGTGGGGCTTTATATTTGCTATGTTACTGTAAACTCCCTGCATGCAGTTCCACTCTCATTCCGCATGTTCAGTGTTGAAGAGACCATCAGTCATTGAAAAATCTTGGCTGATTACTAATCAGAATAATTTAGGAAAAATGTATCCTAATGTCTGTGGTGGTTATGCTCTCTGTGGGATGAGCTGAGGGTTTTAGTTTGTCTTAACAAAGTGCTTTCATTCAAAAACAAGGAAGAAAAAGAAGCACAGGGAAGAGGAACAGAAGTGTTAAAAAGTGTGTTTGTTTTAGTAGCAGTGTTGCCAGAATAAGAGTCTGGGTGAGAGAGGTACATTACTGTTTGCAGGATATTTTTAACCAGTTGGTTTCTGCTTAAAGTCAACATGTTCTGCTTAAAGTCAAACAATTCATTTTACTTTTGCAGTTTAATTAATTTCCAAATAATACAGATTAAAAAAATGTGGGGGGGACTGGAGTGTTACATATCATAATAGAGCCAGGTGACTGGAATGAAGAGGTTGGGAAGTCATAGAAATGTGTGATAATAAAGAAAATAATGTAGTTTCAGAACTGAATTGCATTATAAAAATTTTTTGGCAAAACTTTTTTAATCTGCAATAATGTGCATTGATGAATCAGTCACAACTGGTATAACATGTATTAAGAAAGTAAATATGCTCAATTTTGATTTCATCAGTAATAGACTTTCTTTCTCTCTTTCTTTCTTGAATCAATGATCAGTGATCTATGAATTCTGTTTCTACTATTTTTTTAGAGTCAGATGCTGACTAGTATTCTCACATTCCAAAATGCATCTCTAATATCCATTGGAAATAATTTGTGAATATGTAATATCCCTTTTCAGTTGTTCGGACATGAAACCAAAAGTGAATCATTTAAAAGCAGAAAGCCATTAAGTTCTCTAATCTGAGTTTTTCAGATATCCGTTGTTGTGTACAAAAACAAAAAAACCTGTTTACAATTTGTTGTGTAAAATCATTCTCCGTTTTGGTGCATTTGCTCCATTTCTTTTCATAAGGATTAACAGCATATCTAATAAATATATTTAATGATTATTTTGATCAGTGACCTGAATACATTTAAACTAAGTGTGATATATATGCATATTTATGCAGTGTATTTGCTCTATTATTCTGATCTAAGGTCTAAATCATGACCTTAGTTTATTCTCAACTACTGTATATTAACTTCAGAAAAGTCCTTCAAAATTCCAAACTCAAATTTAAAGGTAAATTTATGAAAACAGTCATGACACGTCTTCAGCTCACAACAAAAAAACTAATTAAGAAATAAAATTGTAGTTTTAATAATCAGTAATTGTGTCTAGTCTTATTATCCAGTCATAATATATAATCATCATTAAAACTGGATATATTTACTTGAGAAGCAAAACTGCATAAAATATTTAGACAATTATTCATGTAAATGACCATCTTTTTTTTTTTTTTTTTTTTTCGTACCCCACTGGAAGGTTTTTGTCCTTGATTTAAACATAAATCTCATACAGTTTACTGAGGTTTATGAATAAAACGAGAACATTTGTCTGCGGGGAAAGAATAACAAATGTCATTTAAGTACATTTATTATGCACATTAAGTACACATTATTAAATAGAATTATTCATTTTTTAAGTATGTTTAGATATTTCACTGGAAAACATAAGAATTTTTTTTTATAAAATATATTTTTTGAAGCGCATATGTACAATACTGTACGATATGGAAAGAGACTCATAAAATGGTTCACACAGATGAGAAAGAGTGAGTGTGAGAAAGAAAATTGAAGGAAAGAGGCAAAAGGGGGTGTGTGTGTTGCGTGTTAATCTGATGCAGACTCTGCTTGCTTCTGCTGCTCACCAGCAACCACAATGAGGTCACACCTGTTGCACTGAAACAGCAGTCGAAAACACAGACAGACACACACACACACACACACACACACACTCAATATAGAAATTTATTATAATTTATCTATACAAGCCATTTACATGCATAAATGAAAACATATGCAAACACTAAACCACATTCACACACATAAGAGAGAAAGTCTACTCACATTAAATTGGCCTACATTTTAAACATGCAATGAAAAGAATGACTTACAGATCTAGTAAATATGTTTCTATGCTTGATTATTTCCATTTGCATACTTGCTATTTTCAGAAACACCAGTAATGTATCTCAATGTAGTTTATTTCTATATGCTCTTTTTTGTTTTGTTTTGCTTTGTTTAGGTTTTTCTCTGTTTCTATTGTTCACACCAACAAACACATCTGCACCCATGCAGTATTTGAGTTCAAATGGCCTGGAAAAAAAAAAAAGCAAAAATACCTAAAAAATCTTTGGTTGAGGCCCATTCACTCTCTTACCAGCATGCACTGTTGTCAGTCAAACATATATATGTTGCCAGTTGTTTACACTGTTTTTGTTGATTTTGTTCAGAAAGTTAATTTGCATTTAAAGGAAACTGCTACGAAATGGCTTGCTCTGAAAATAGCTGTTTTTGACGGTAAAAACTGTGTTGTTTTATACTACCATTAAGAAATTTTATCCAAACTATTTTACAGATATTCATTAAGACCCTAAAGAATCATATCAAATTGTGGAAAATGGGCATCAGGTTAGGGTTAGGGTTAGGGTTAGTGTTAGGGTTAGGGTTAGGGTTAGGGTAAAGTCGAGACTTTTAGTCAAACTAATTAAAGAGAAAGGAGCACCAAAAAATAAAGATTCTGTCATCATTTACTCACTCTCATGTCATTCCAAACCAGCATGACTTTCTGTTTTATCTGTGGAAAAGACACTACAATCAATCTCATCTTTCAACCTAAAAATATATCAAAAGTCATTCAGGTTTGGAACAAAATGCCGGTGAGTAATTTTAGGACAGAATTTCCATTTTTAGGTTGGTTAACCTAAAGTAATTGAATTCCACTTAGAAAAAGGCATGCAAACTGTTACGTAGACATGCATAGAGGAGCAACTGGAATACTGAGTCTTCTGGTTGAATTCTACTGACCTGACCTCACAAAACACACGAGCAAAGGTATACTTAGAGCTACAGAAAACATCTATCACATTATGCTCTGTAGCATTCATGGCAGAATTTGAGGACACTGAGTGCTTAGCCCGCAGATTTACCAATGCAGCATGCAGGTCGTACAAAACTTCAGATGACTGCACAGAGTTTATTCATTTCATAAACACATGGTTCGTGCTCCTATAAATTGATATTTCACTGTGCTGGAGAACATTCAAAGACTTTCTGCTCCTGCCCATTACCCTCGGCCCCTGAAAAATATCAGCATCCAAGACAAGAACTGAAATCTGTAACCAGATATTGGGGGTCTGGATATTGGACAGGGAAGAATATAATGAAAACTGCATGAGGGTCTGAGTGGAGGGTCTGGCTTCTGTGTCTAATTTAGCTCAGAACAATTCCTATTTATAAAGTGCAGGCTCTGTTCTGGGACTGGAGTTAATCAGGGCAATGTCCTGAGTATAAGGGGAGTGTTTTGCAGGGATTTCTTGTCACCGGTCCTGAAGCTAGCGATCAGAGCTTGTGTCAGGACTTTTTAATTGCTGTGATGAGTAAGAGATTTTCTTGTGTAGTTGATCAATCTTTCTTTATAGATTTGACTCTCAGTTGAACTTGGTATGAAGAAAATAAACAGTTCATAGCCATATGGGTCGAAATATTTAAATTTTGTATAAAATTAAATGGTTTTAAATTAACGATTGAAGTATATTTATTAATGTCTCACACTTGGTTGGGATATTTTTTACTGAGAATGTGGCAATGGATTATTGGATTGCCTCCTCCACTAAGAACACATGCAATGCAGTACAAATAATAATAATAATAATAATAATAATAATAATAATAATAATCTTACAAAGCAGCATATTTATCTTTTGAAAGTCTTCGACTTTGTAATGTGTCTATGCATACTTGAACATTAAAGTTCAATGAAAATGTTACTTGCTATCATTTAGTCATCCTAATGTCATTCCAAACCTGTATGATTTCCTTTCTATCTATATATATATATATATATATATATATATATATATATATATATATAATAAAAAATGACATGAAAATAAATTAATAAGGTTGAGTAAATTATTACAAAATGTTAATTTATTTTCAACTATCCTTTAATGTGCGCTTGTCATTAAACCTAACATGTTGGTGTTTAGGTACTGAGCTACTGTGTAAACTGAGATTGTATTAAGAATAGCATACTAGCAAACTACTGCTTTCTAAAGTTAAGGCAGAAATAGTATGAGTAGTATGGTAGTATGCTACTCTGAATTTGGCTATTAACAATTATGTTCAACTATTCTTCCACCATGAAAGTAGTAGACAGTTGGCTATATCGACATTGCAGCAACACTGTGATCAGGTTTAGTTGACTAAAAGTCTGGGAATTTTAGCCTAATTTTAATCAATGAAAACTTAAAAAACCGATCCTCCCAATTATTTTAATATTAATGAATACTGATTGTGATTGTTGTTATTTGAGAAACTTCATCAGAATTATGGCACTTTGAGCTATAAGCACAAATTAAGAGAATGTTGACTGATACATATGGATTATTTTACCTTATCTAGTTTACTGATTTATTAAATGATCATATAAATCAGGGGTGGGGAACGTTGATCCTGGAGGGCACAATGGTTTCACTTATTGAGCAACCACATCCATGTTTGAATTTATTGCAGTTCCTCACTGAGAAGGTTTGGCAGATTTAATCACAGCAAACAGCACAAATGACCATCTGAAGGAACACAGACTGACCGTATTACACATTAGTTTGAGAAGAATATGTCAGTGGAGATCGCTGAACTCCAACTTACATGTTTGTCAATATTTTCAGCTCATCAGCTCTTTTTCTGTAGTACAAGAGAGAGTATGTGTGAATGGTTGCCAAGTTACAAAGATAAAGTAAAACACTGAGCAGAAAATGTGTGATTATGGATATAAAGAGTTTTAGTTTTTTAGTCTTCCCTTCTTAAATCAACAATATTGCATGTTGATACAGTCACCGTTAGTGTTTAATGATGTAGGAATTATCTCGTCTTTGTCTTGCCTCTTAGTAAAGGAAAAAAGGTTGTCAATGGGTATTTTCTTCATAGTTTTTGTTAATGACATTAACACTGATTGCATACTAAAGTTGATTTATAAATTACAATGATGTAGAAAATCAAGTGTGAAGATTTGAAGATTTTCCATTAAGAATATTAGTATGTTTCGAGCCTTAAAATGCTACCTACTGTATGCTAGGTTATGGAACAAAGCCAGTGTGTTCTTTTGTAAACCAGAGTACTAGGTCTTGAAAAGGTCATTGCGTGTGCATCAAAAGTGCTTTTCATGTATGTTTGCTCCATTCAGTGGCAGCTGTGTACTGGGTTCACCCAGAGTTAGTGTGTGTTTTCAGCGCTAGGGTGTGTGATTGTGTGTGACAGCAGCATTCCTGGGTATATGCGAAATACATTACCACAACACATAGTGAGTCTAAAGAACAAGAGGTGTTTGGTGGTCCTTCCATAACGATCTGTCATGATTGGAGGAGGTAGAGGGATGTCAATGTCATTTAGAATGTCTAGACAAGCTATTTTTGAGAGACCCTTGCTGCAGTGGAACAGACGTCATGAAGGCAGGATGAACACTTCCAGAATATCCACAGCACTGGAAAGCTCAGTGGAAATGCTCATAAAATAGTTTCTGTTTGATTCTTTGAGCATGTTCAAATAAATGCATCTAACATCTCTATACCTCACATGTTCCAGTGAGTAATGGACCATTAGGAGAGATTGCAGTCCCACAGTACACTTTGTTTCATGCTTATGAAACTTTTTTTCTCCACCACTGGTAACTTTTTATTGCAGTATTGCTCATTTTCTCTCCTTATGATTAATTTCATATGCTTGTGACTTTCATTCATTTGTAAGTTTCAGGCAGAAGTGTATGAAAACTAAATAAATGTAAATGTTTTATGGATAATTTAGAATTTTGCTTGCAAAAACGTGTACACTCTCAAAGTTTGGTTTCAATAAGATGTAAGAAAAAAAAACGATGATGCTCACCAAGGCTGCATTTGTTTTATTAAAAAGTACAGTAAAAACTGTAATTTTGTGAAATATTATTACCACTTAAAATAACTGTTTTCTATTTGAATAAATTTTATCAATTAATTTATTCCGGTGATTCAAAGCTGAATTTTCAGCATCATTACTCCAGTCTTTAGTGTCACATCATCCTTTATTCGAAATTATTCTAATTTGCTGATTTCCTGCTAAAGAAACATTTCGACTGAATTTGAATTTTTTTTCCCCCTCAGGATTCTTTGGTGAATAGGAAGCATTTATTGAAAAATAAATTTTTGTATATAAATATAAATGTAATATAAATGTCTTTACGGTCACTTTTGATACAATTTAATAAATCCTTGCTGAATAAAAAAATATTAATTTCTTTAAACAAAAAAATCTTACTGACGCCAAACTTTTAATGGTGGAGTATATGACATACACTTGTGCTGAATTATAAGTGTTCCATCCCAGAATAGCTGATGACCATTGGTCTGTAGCAGATCTACAGTACATGTAAAAATACACAGTGCAAAGATCTGTGTGCCGAGTGAACTTGTTTAGGAGAGGTGTAATATATACTGTACAGTTATTTATGTTATGTTTTAAAGTCAAAACGTTGTGAAGTGAAAGAAACTAAAAGGTTTACGCCCTACTTTTAGTGAGACCATCAAAAATTAGCTGGCATTATGACAGATTTTCACAAATGGAGCATCTGCACCAAAAAGTCAAAAGTCTGGGCACAACTACTCATTCTGTATGTGACTGTTTTCTACTTTTTTTTAAGATGTATAATAATTTTCAACACTATTTAATGACACAAATGAAAGTACGGGAATGATGTAGTGATCAATGTAGTGATGTAGTGACATAAATAAAAACTCTACTTTGTATCTAGATTCCAGCTAAGCTTTAACTGGATGTTCTCCCAAACAGCTTCAAAAGATGCACCCTAGGATTATTTTAAAATGGTATTAAAAGAGTAGAACTAGAAATTAAATTTCATGCAATTAAGCAGAAGCATTAAGATTATGAGTAACAATTGAACAAAGTGTGTTTAAACGTTTGACTGGTAATGAGTGGTGTGTTTTTGGGCAAAACTATCTATTTAATAGAAGATGGGATGATTGAAAAACTTTGAATTATTATGGCAACTGAATGTTGTTCATTCTAATTTTTCGCAATTCTATTTGGTGCCACTAGTGGTGCAAGCCACACTTCGACTTTAAATATATGCAAGAAAGATAAAACATCACAATTCAAAAGACAAGATAAAAGACCAACTGGATCATTAGGAGATTTCCAAAACTTCTAAATAGATTGTAAGAGTTGTAAGAAAGTAGACCAATTAGGAGATTGGGAGATTTTTAAACTAATAATTAAAAAAAGACTGCAAAATTTGAATGGAGCAATGGTTAATTATACAGGGTTAGAGGTTTCGAACAAACCAAAACCAGAATATTTGAGGAATATTAATACAGTCCTGCTTTAATGTGTTTAAAGATTGAACTATTATAATAATTTGACTGAAATAAGAACATGCAATAGAAAATTTGAAGCAGATTGAGTCGTTCAGAGCCACAGACCACAGATATTTTATCAGACGGACAGACAAGGATCTGGTCAATTTGATCTTATATGTCTGCTGCTTTTTCAGTATGTCATTAAAACATCATTCTGAACTTATGTAGTTTAATTTGTGTCTTACTGTAGTGTTTAGTCATCCCTATTTTCACCACACAGCTCGACACCTGCTCTTAAACACTGATAATCACTTTCAGACCTCACCCAACACCTGAATGAAAGTGCAGAGAAGCTAATAAACATTTGGCATTTCAAGCAAACACACCCTATAACTGTCATTGCTACAGCCCCACCAAGATGCAAAACCACTAAGAACATTAGTGCTGCATTTATAGCTCCAGTTCACACAGTGTTTTCACAGAGTAACTTGAACATTTCCACATTAGGACTTTAACCCTCAGAGGCCCACTGTCACAAAATTGCTAAACATCTTAAAAGCAATTCAGCAGTAATTAAGGAGTCTGAGGGTTTAAGCAACTCATTTCTAATTTTGGTGAAGAATAAATGGAATACATGGAAAATTTGAATTTGCAATGATTGCATTGCCTCTTTAAAACTGTGCCCTGAAGCGTCTGCACACAATCATCTTATTTGTCGTTAAAACCTCAGACCGATGCGTCATCAGTGCCTCAATTATCCATCTGAAAGCGTGCAAGACTGATACACGATGGAGACTCTACTACCATGAGAACTCTCACACAGAGACAAAAATCCTTAATCATCTTCAAAACCTCTCTCTTGCTCTCTTTCCCTAATTTGCCAGAGTGCAATAAAAAAAGTTAATTATGGTGTTGAAAATATGAGGATAATGATAGGATATAAGATGATGGTCGCCCTGAGGTTATGAGTTTTTGATTCTCTCTGGGGTTTTTTTCGCTCACTAATTCCAAGGAGATCTTCCCAGAAAAAAGTTGTTTACAAGTGGTTTATTGACTTGCGTTGGGTGATAAGAGATTTCCAGGTTGGTCTTTGTGAAAAGAAACAGCTCAGAGTCCATGAAGTAAATAATTACTTCAGATGCTTATTTCAGTGCATTTGTGGTAAACATTTGGTGTAACATCGATGTCATATAGAAGATAAGATTTAATAAAAGGATTAATCTGAATAGCCAAATCTGTTATTTTCTTCCTCCGTGAATCACAAAAAGTAAATGTTAGGCAGAATGTCCAAGCTGCTCTTTTTCTTACAATGAAAGTGGATATTAATCGAGAAATTGTAAGACTTTATTTCATTTTAAAGATGTTGATTGGTTTGTAAAAAAAAAAAAAGTGTAGAAACAATTTTCACCTAGAAATCAAAGGTAAATTTAACAAACAATTACAAAGAAATGGCAAGTAACCACTGATCTATATATATGACTGGATCATCGCGTTCTAAACGAGCGCCAACCTCCCGCTCTCTCTCGTGAGGCCAATAAGGAAGTGACTAAAACTGCAATTCATCGACTGGCCGCTTGAGGCTGGCTGCAAAAGGGAGTCAGTTCCATAGACTCCCCATGTTAAAATGCCCAACTTTACAGCAGGAAAAAACATGTTTACAGCCTGGTTCAAAAAATGATTTTGGTCTAAATAGCTAATTTTGCCCTTCATGACAACTGTGAGGGGGGTGAATTTTTTTATAACTGTGGTTCTATATAAGTCTATGGTTCTAAACTGCCAACAGACAGTGAAGCCAACGGAAGTGTTTGATCCGCCATTTTACTAATCCCTACCAGCAGAGAGCACCATTGAGTTACATTCAAATCGCTGTCCTAAAAGAACTCGATTTGATGCAAATCAGTCAAACGGGACTCGTTTTTATGTTATGTGTAATAAATTAAAGTTTACTTCAGATGTTATCTGTAGTGTTTATGGTCTTTTGGGGCAGGATAAGCGATATATTTAAATCGTTCAGGTGGGTGTGTCTGCTGCGCACTGATGAGATACACAAAATATACCTTATTTCTTTATAAACATAATTATTCAGGAGTTACTAAACATGAACGTATTAGTATCAGAAATGGATTTTAATATATTATAATGAATAATACAATTATGTTGTTAATATTGCTCTATAATGAAATGATAAGCTTAACTTACTATCTGGGAAATAAAGCTTTATGTCTTTAAATCCATACTGTATATAGTCAGTTATTTCTTTGAATAAATTCAGATTTCAGAATGAGCAGTTTGTAGTTTGTTATATATGTTGAGGTCGTGTCGGTCTGATGTTTATCGTGTTCATGATGCTCACTACTGTAATGAACGTAGATTTTTAATAAGTAGGGGAAATTCACGACATTTAAAAAATAACCATTTACATGCCTAGGGTGTTTGCATTGTAATAATGTACAGAGATACTTCATATTTATAAACGCTGACTTGTTAGGTGATGTTTTCTCATTAAAATCATACAAATTCCTATTAATTAAATGGAACGTTTTCGCACACTAGGGATTACCAATATGGCGGCGCGGCGGCTTCACTTTAATGATGTCATGAGCAATCCAGTTCTATATTATAGATCAGTGCAAGTAACACATTGAATTAAAAATCATTTTTACGTCACCTACAATAAAACCATCAATATACATTATTGAAATAAATACATGGTTTATTGGATTGTGTTTGAGAAGAAAATACTGTTTCAATTTTTCTACTTCAAAATGTCCTTGTATGTTCTTTGTAATTGCTTGTGAAATTTACTAGCAATTTCTGATTAAAAAATGTTTCTACACTGTTCACAGGCTGTTTTGATTTCATTGTTACTTTGAAGTTGTTATCTAAATACACAAGCACAAACATTAAATTTTATCAAGCTACTGTGCACAAAGTGTGCATTTTAGATGGGCGGGCTTTAAAATAGTAATCTAGTATCTTTGAACAGTTCATAAACTATAGGGAACTCAGGAAGGTGGCCTTTTTATTCATCTGATGAGTTAGTCATTTTACTTTCACAAGTGAACTAGATTTAGTTTTAATTTGAGAATGTCTGGCAAAATGTAATCTTCAGTTGCACACGTGTGCTTGAACAGACGTGAAACAATGAACGTGTCTTTGTGTTTATGGAATTGCAGCAGTTCCTTTTCTGAGGAAAAGCCTCAGACGAACAGACAGAGATTCCCCCCTGACAGACACACACACACACACACTCATGCTTTCTCTCTTCCCATTTCTCTGCCCTTCTGTGTCTGGACTCTGATCAGGCTGTCTGGATCACTCTCACGACATTCCAATAACAGACACACATACATACTGTACAAGTTGCAAAATATCTCACACTTTCTTTCATTTTTGCAGACAGATGACAGACATCATGCTGCTGACTCGCAATGTCACAGCGATGACTTGGCGATTTCCCTCCATCTAGAAAACTGCATGACAAATGTTCACACTGTCACTTCCTGTTGGACATTCCATGCTTCATTTTACTGTTGTCTCTCTGAAAGTGTGAAAACCAAATTTAGGAAGTGACTTTAATGTCAAAATTCTACAGGAACAATCCGCCTTATGCAGGGTTTAATTGCTTTATTTCACGTGCACTGAGAAATTTGATCTGAAATAAATGTTTATTGGCTATTAAATGGCTCTTAAAATGTTAAATTATTTTAAAATTTGCATATATATGTGTGTGTATCTATCTATATATATATATATATATATATATATATATATTACAATAATGTTATAAATATTATTTAATATTTACTCAAATATATGATTTTTATACATCTTATATTTTTATAAATACCATATTATATTTATTGTAATATTGTTTCATAAATTGAATTTTGTGAACTATTTCCTTATTATTATTATTATTATTTACTTTTATAGCTATTATTCATATTGTCATTTGGTGACTAAAGCAAGGAATATTTATTCAAAACAGGTTTTCTTTAGCACACATTCAGTATTTGTCTTTAATTTGAATCACTCTTTATCTTTACCTTATTTATCACATTGTGTTTCCTAATGAGGTCACAGACCAGCTGGCAAGTAATTTTTAATTTCAGTATATGATTTATGAGTTGGTATTTTGATTAGCAATGTTGTAATGTTTTAAAGGTTCATTACTTTTACATTTATTCCCTAGGAAATAAACATGTTTGGCAGCAAAAATTAGCTCAGCAGTGCGAAAACACTCAGCAGGGCCACTGATAGGAAGTCAAACTTGGCGAACCCATTATGAATGATTAAACATGCAGCGAGTCTGTTAACGAGTTCGTTTTAGAGCTTTGCCTTTAATCAACACAATGGAAAAGACTTTACATGCTCTTGGATTGATTAGCTCAAATAACAGCACAGAACAACACCTTCCAGCACTGTGACTGTGAGTTTACAAACACACCAGAAGAGAGCTTAGTGACATCAGCCTTAAAAGCAAAGTCAAATACCATACAGACAGAGATTTTGTTCAAGGCCTGATTGGCAAATCAAAGACAAAAAATTAAAATTTGACAGCACGTTACTAATTGTATAATCATATACATTTTTACATTTGTATGCGCTAAGTAGATGCTTGTACCCAAAGTGACTTAGTTTACTTTTGAAGGTATAAATTGCATCAGTTCATACATTCCCTGGGAACTGAACCCATGATCTTGATGTATTATGCACCATATTATGCACCACAGAGCTTAGTGTGTTGCAGTCAGAAAATCTACATCAACATAATCATGCATGTGACTGCGTGCGTTCATGTGCACATGCTCTGACAAGTGTGCTGTTTTGATGAATTCCTCTGTTTTATGTCGACCTACATTTTTTATTTCCTCATTCCTTTCATATACAGCATATCTCCGCTCTCTCTCAGAGACTTGCGAGATGGAGCACTTCGTCTGAACAAAATAAAACATAAACGTGGTTTTTGTTGCAGGTGGGAATGAATGAGACCACATGAAAGGCCCACTATATCTCACACCATTTCTGCTGTTTCTCTTCTACCACTTTATCATGCTTTCATTTTTCTTTTTTTGCACAGCTTTTGTTTTCCTCTCTCGTTTTTAAATCTAACTATCTATCTATCTGTCTATCTGTCTATAAGTCTGTCTGTCTGTCTATCTGTCTATTTATCAATCATTTATATCATTCTATCTAGTCTTTCTTGCCCCCCCCCCCCCCTTTTTCTCTGTCTTTCTGTCTCTGTCTGTGTGTTCCGGCTAAGAAAGGTCCCACCACTTGCAAACACCAAGGGGCATTGTATTCTGGGTAAAATGTGGTAAGCAGACGCTGGTGGATAGCCCTAGTGGTTGCTGGCAGGCAGACACTCTTCCAAATGCTGCCGGCACATGAACTCTTGTTTTGGGAAAGCCCTGAGTTATGGCGGCTGTGGCGAGGGGCATTTATGAAAGCGGGACGTGGCTTATTTTGGGAGCCAGTGGGGTGGAGTGTAAATTTAGCCCCACCACAAGGTCACCCCTGATCTCTTTCTCTCTGTCTTCCTAATTAAGACATCCGTACATCCATCTGTTGCCAGGGTGGGACCACCGTGTACCCAGTGAAACTCATCTCTCGCTTACTCCATCAAAATGGTTCCAACAAGTCTAAAAAATCTAATCTCTATGCTGTGCTCAAGGGTCTTTTCCAAGGGCTTTGAAGTCTTTCTAGAGGGTCAGACTTCCCAGCGGTGGTGGTGGATTACTGCTGTTCGACTGTAAAAATAGAGCCACATAATAGAACTGTGTGCCAGCAGAATTTTCTCCACGAGAGTATATTATTTAGAAATAAGGGAGTTTTTTTTTTTGTCTACTTTTTTCTCTCCCCTAAGATGTTTTTAAAGATCTTTTGAGTTTTAAAGGTGGTGTGTGTAATATCTTAAATATTAAATTCTTTATCCAAGCTTAATGTGGAGAGACAACAAATAGTTTAAAAATATGCCATGCATAAACACTATGGCACTGTGTTCAAAATTTTGTCATTAATCACTTACCCCTGTGACATTCCAAACCCGTAAAAGTTTTGTTCATCTTCAGAACATAATTTAAGATATTTTGGTTGAAAACCGGGAGGCTGTCCCATACACTGACAAGTAAGTTACAATGTCAAGGTCCAGAAAAGTATGAAAGACATCGTCAGAATAGTCTATCTACCATCAGTCGTTCAACCGTAACATTATGAAGCGACGAGAATACTTCTTGTAAGCGAAGAAAACAAAAATAACGACTTTATTCAACAATTCCTTTGTCAACAGTCTCCTCTGTGTCTCTCCACATCACCAGATGCTGCGTATGCTCTTCTGTATCAGCCGCGCCACAAGGATGCGCTGTTTTCTTTTAAAATCAAAGCTAAATACATGTATGAATATGTTATAAATGTTTTATCATAAAACTAAATTTGAAAAAGGTTTTTTTATTATTATTATTGCAAATGTTTTTTTTTTTTGGATGAATCACCCATTACTGGATAATAACAGGGTTATAAAGAAACCCTCAAAGCACACACAAATTCCTCTTCATAAGGCTGTGTGCTTAAGATAATGGCGATGATACGACAACCACGGTCAGAGGCAAAAAGTGCTTGATCAACAGCATCAGCATTTTAATGAAACGCTGTACATTATCTGACTACATAAGAACTTTTTGAAAGCAGACAGGAGGAGTCTGAGAAAGTGACTTTTTGGGTTGGGAATGGCAAATGTTTTAAATATGAGTTAAAAGAGGTACATTTTGGTAAGGAAAAAACCCCTGCTGTTTATTACAGCAGTGAAATGTGTTTTTTGTGTGTGTGTTTTTTCGCAGTAATATCTGCTGGTGACTGGTGTGGTGTATTATTAAAGGGATATTTTTTTCTTCTTCATTTCATTTTATTTTTACCCCTAACATTCAATAATGTTGGTAAATGTTTACACATTTTAAACCTTCTCTTTTGCTGTTATGATTAAATGGGTTATACAGCTGTGTTTAACTATGTATGCTTCCTCTGCGTATCTTAAATGTGATAAAGCTCTGTGCTGCACTTCACTGTGGATTTGCTGGGGTTTTATTTTTCTCTTTTTTAGAGTTTAACTGCTAAAGACTTTTCTTAAACATGCAATTACTGAAGATTAGAGATGTGATATCAATGCATATGACACAGAGTGAGAGTGATGTAGTGAGTCACTCTGTGTGTGGGGGTGTGAGTGTTCTTGCAGGTGTTTTTGTATTTACAGATCATGTGCAAACTTGATTAATCAAAATGTTATTAAACTCACAACTGAATTGATGTCTATGAAGACTTGTTGTGTTATGCACCAGGGAGATCGTGTAGCATGTGTAATGTGTGCAAATCAGACTTACTTACTTTCTACTGATGTTTCCTGTCTCATGCCAGTGATGTTTCAGAAGCTTCAGCTGATGCACATGCCTCCTCTAAGGGCCAGGAGGATGACTATACCACCATGAAGTTAGTCCAAATCCAACTGAAAGAGGAAATGATATTGAAATTGCACATATCTCCATAAAACAGCATTTGATTTATTTCTCAAGGGAGGCATTTTACTCAGACAGTTCTTGCTGCAGAGTCTCAATACTCCTTACAGCATAATAAATCTTTGTACTTTTCTACCGCAAACATTAACTCGGATCTTTCTCAGTAAAACACTTACAGCATGCTCCATGAAAACAGACTGCTTTGATGATAGGATACATCATACGTTTTCAGTGTTATGTCACATAAAAGACAGCATCAGAGCATTTTTAGTTTATTTACATTTACATTTACAATTATTCATGTAGCAGACGCTTTTATCCAAAGCGACTTACAGATGAGGACAGTGGAAGCAATCAAAAACAACAAAAAGAGCAATGATATATAAGTGCTATAACAAGTCTCAGTTAGGTTATCACAGTACACGTAGCATGGGATTTTAAATAATAATAAAAAATAAAAAAAAACGATAGAATAAAAAAAGAATAGAGCAAGCTAGTGTTAGAGATCTTTTCACATACACATACACACACACATATAATTGCATAATAAATGAAAAGAAAATAGAATACAAAAAGATTAGAAAGGTAGGTAGATTTTTTTAAAGAATAGAATTACAATAGTGTGTTAAAGTTAGAGGGTCAAATAAAGATGGAAGAGATGTGTTTTCAGCCGATTCTTGAAGATGGCTAAGGACTCAGCTGCTCGGATTGTGAGTTTAAGTTTAAGTTTATAAACACTTATTGTAAAACAGATACACTGTATATAATTTGTAACAATAATTTGTGAACAATTTTCACTCAGAAGTTAATAGTACATTTCATAATTCATTACAAAGAAACAGCAAGTAACACAACAGCAAAATACAGCAAGCTTACAATTTTAAAGTATAAATATAAATAAGTTTTAAATGATCAAACCATGCAAAAATTCACAAATTGTGTTTGTACCTTCACTTAAATAGTGCATGAGAAATTGAGAAGACTTGTATCATAGACAAACATTGTCATCTGAACCCATCCGATATTTAACTGAGTAATGTGTTTTTTGGAGACTTTTAAAGTTTATTCATCCTAGACACTTCTTGTGAGCAAATATGGCTTTAATTTTGTGCTCTGTGAGAGAGGGAACACTTCTGGATAGAAATACAGAAAAATTGTTTGTTTTACATTCTTTGAAAAGAACCATATATGCTGCGAATGGCATCATCTGTAATATTTCAGTACAATAACAATACAGATTCATCCATCAGCAAAATATGCTTTGATCTGACACGCTTTACTTAAAATATAAAACAAATTACAGCTAAGAGTGAATCATTCACCGCAAGCTTTACTGTATTTGACAAAAGGCGGTAAACTAAGCTTCAGTCAACAGTGCCGTGAGTGTGTTTATATATATTCTATTAATATGAGCATTGTGCATTGATGTTATTTTTCCTCACATGAATTCAAGTATTAGATGCATGCAATGAAAACGAAAGATGACATCACGACGGCTTCACAAAGACCATTGCGCTTTAGATATGACACTGTGATGATGTCATTAGGGACACCTGATATGATGTGGGGCTGAAATTCAAGCGTGTAAACGGGAGATTTAGAGTTGACTGCAGGTCATCCATGCTGCTTTCTCAGGCAGAGAAACCCGCAGCTGAAACACAAGGAGACACTGTACGGAAGGAATGCTCTCTGCGGCTTCCAGACTTGCTCCCTCTGTAATTTGTAAACGTAAAGAAATGTGCTGCCGCCCACAGAGAGGGGGAGATGGCAAATCCACAGACTTATGTCAGCATTTTATGCCCCGATTTGATTTTTATCTGCGGGTATGGATGCCTGTGATAGTGTGTTTGGGGGTGATGACTAATGAAGTAATGTTTTACCAGTGCAAAGCGTTTGGGCACATATCTGTGGTTTCTTCAGATTCAGTATTCTTCAGATTGTCGTGTTGCCTTTTCATAAAATCCAAGTGGGTTCGCTGTGTGTGTGTGTTACTTTTGATTTGCTGTTGGATTAAGTGAATTTAGTTTGGCATGTGAACTGTTTAGCATCTTTGTCACTACTTAGAGAGCAATAGAGTGAAAAGGTTTTTTTTTTTTTTTGGTCCCAGAGTATGACCATTGATATATATTTTTTGATTGAAAAACATAATTTGTGTCAAAATAGTTTGGTAAATATGTTGTGATTTACGTTTTTATGATGAAACCTGTGGCAAAAAGCCTTTAGTTATTGAATTTATATGAGGCAAAAGCGATTAGAAACAAATACATTATATTTTTTAAATAAATGTTAAATAACCAGTTCAGAAAATGGTTAACCAGTTTTGTATGTTTATTCAACCACTTTTGGCGTTTCATAACCTCTCAAGTATTTCAAATGAGTAATGTATTTATTTTAGTACAGTAGGTGCAATGTTAGTGCATATATTACAAATTAAACTCCATAGTGATTGGAGTGTGATTGTCAGTGTGAGCCCACTTTGCACATTCTTTGCAATAAATCTTTTCCTTCCCGATTATGGAAAGCAATTTGTTGATGTTAAGGCGTACTGTATCGATCCTTTGCCAACCAAGATTTTTGGCGGTGCTTTTGGCTTTTTTGGCCCTCCCAAGTGGAGCTTTTAGATTCTGCAAGGACAAGTAATATATGTTTAAACAAAATACTATTTTGAAGAAGTTCATTGTTAATTACATCATCTAAAATAAAGTATATTGGGTTTTACTTGGATCATATAAGATTTAATATTTCATACATTTACTTTTTTATGGTTTTTAATAGCATTTTGAAATGTATATATATATATATATATATATATATATATATATATATATATATATATATATATATATATATATATATATATATATATATATATATATAGTAATACATCGCATTTTTTGCAATTTCATGTCATTAAGAGAGAACATTCTGAACAACTTACTGTATAGGAAAGTTTTTTTTTTCTGTAAATGCATAAGGGGTATATGCATTTCCTTTTGTTGCAGTGTTGAAATGTTGTCTTGAAATGTATGATATTTTCAGGGATTCTCATTAGCTACATAAATCTAATGTTTTAGTATTAGACAGATCAAGTTACCTCAAAATCAACATTTA
>NC_081784.1:3716429-3736429 GCF_963082965.1 Carassius carassius
GCAAGCAGAATAAAACGTATTTAATGACTGTTACAAATCACCTGTTAAAAATTTAAATGAGTGTTGTAAAGGGATTTCTGTTGGCTTTACAGAAATATGAGACGTTAAATTCTATATGAGACGTTAAATATTATTAAAACTTTTAATAATAATATAATAATAATAATTACTCGACTTGTGTTGCGAATTAAAGACAAAATCTGTTCTTTCTGACTGCACTGAGCCTAACTCCTTAGTCGTGCAGAGTAAAATTATTAAACTTAACTCATTTAAAAAAGCAAATTTGTATAGGCTATAATGTATAAATGTATGTAAATACTGTAAATAATAATATATACACATAATATATACACATAATATATACACATATAATATATATATATATATATATATATATATATATATATATATATATATATATATATATATATATATATATATATATATATATATATATATATATATATATATATATATATATATATATATATATTAGCAGTTTGGGTATTTGTAGAGAGAGAGAGAGAGAGAGAGAGAGAGAGAGAGAGGGCATGTTCTTTTCCCCGTTTACACACCGTATAGGTTAAACATCGCGTTTAGGATTTGTTAATCAGTCAGTTAATTAATTTGTTACTTTGTCGTGTTCTTAGCGTCAGTTTTAGGACGCGTAAGAACATTTTATGTGTCATCAGTAACCATCAAAGAAAAAAAAAGAAGATGAAATCCACAGAAAATATTAATTCATTCAGATGACCTGTAACAGCGAGAATAGCTTTATCCTGGCTAGTTATGGGTTTTTTCTCCCCCTTTTCTTTCAGTCTGTCTCCCTCTCTCTGTCTTTTTCCCTTCCCATTCAGTCTGTTAGTTTAATGCGCTTTAATTTGCTTTCCGAGGCACCGCTGAAGGTTTTCAAACGACAAATGCGCCTGCTAGTGGTGACCGTGTGAACTCAGGGTGTGTCTATCACACAAGGACTCATTAGTCTAATTAAATACTATAAATAAGACTTATAAAATCCATTATTATATATATTGTTGAACTGTTATGATGTATAAAAAACATTAGTTATTAGAAGATTATTTTAGCATAAGATACATGGGCGATAGAGCAGAAATTTCTCAACGCTTTCAGTTTTTCATGTGCAGAAAATACTTGTTTAAATGTAAGTAGCCTTCAATTTGAACATTGTTTAATTATTGTTATTTCTATTGCTTTTTTTTGTTTTTGTTTTTTTTGAAGGGATATTTGTTGCTTTAACAAATCATGTTAATTAACCGTTTCTGGATTGCTCTATACATTATTCATTAAAAAAGTATATAAAGATCAACTGGCACAACAGACATGATTAACTTCAACAAAATATATTAAACTTTTTGTCGGTGGTTTTTAAAGGTTACACCTGGCAGGCTCTAAACTTTAATACATTATGTGGCATAGCATGTGAGGAGAGGAGTGAAATATTTATTGATTGCTCATATGGCTGATAATAGAGGAGCTTTCAGTTTTGCTCCGGAGCGTTTGATGGGTGCGTCAAACCCAGCCTTGTCTGCCAATTGGTCGATTAGACCCGGCCCTGATTCCTGATTGGTGGAGCGCTCAGCGCACTCCAGGCTATAATGAGATGAGTAAATAACGCTTGTCTGCAGAGCGCGGAGCGCAGCTTATGTGTGTTCGTACGTGAGACTACCGGAACACTTTTTTCTAGCATAAAATCAATTTTAAGCTTAAACATTCAATTGGAAACAAAACATTTGACAACTAAACCGGACTTTATTGCAGACATTCTTCTGAAACTGTTGGATTAATTTGTGTGGACTTTATTTTCAGAGGCTCTGGACTTATAGAACAGAAAGGGTCGCTCTGACTGAAAGTAAAACTGACATCCAGGAGCAGCACACACCTGCTGTACACACTCTGGAATAAATGCGGTTTAATAAATAGCTTCAGAATTATATATCCAAATGCTTTGAGAAGGGTAGACTACTTGCAGTTTTGTGTTTTCACCCAAATTCCTTTCGTCGTGCAGCACGAGAGCGTGAGCGCGCGTATGTGTGCTTGCGGTTTCTTGTTTTTTTGCTGAAGTCAGTGATAAACTCAAGCGCTTCTGCGTTCTGCATTAAAACGCGAAGTATACTGTCACAGAGGAGTTTTCCTGGTCCACTGTCACGGACTTTTTGTACTTACCCCATCTGGGTGCCTGAACTCTTCACGGGGTCTTATTTGTAAATCTGTTGTGATGCATATTCCCGTAGACCCGAGCACGAGCAGACGGTTCACGCCGCCCTCCGCCTCGTTCCCGTGCGCTAAAGTGACAGAGAGTCCGAACATGAGCGCACCGGGACCGCTGCGGGCCGGGCGCCAGATGGAGAGCCGCACCGTGGTGGACGTGCTGGCGGATCACGCCGGAGAACTGGTGCGCACCGACAGCCCCAACTTCCTCTGCTCGGTCCTGCCGTCTCACTGGAGGTGCAACAAAACTCTGCCTGTGGCTTTCAAGGTAATTTCTGTAGCCTAATATAACTTTTTCATGGTGTTGTCGATCAAATCACAAGTCAGTCAGGACGCGCTTAATAGCTGCTAGTGTTTACAGAAGTCGCGCTCTCGTGAAGAGATAACCATAGCAACGGTAGGCTGCGCGAGCGTTTTCCGTTAGAATCCATTACAAATGATACAAACTGTAAGTACTGTCATTATTTATCACTTCTCACAAATTTATATAAAAGACGTGCAAAAGAAAATGGTTTTTTTTACAGATAGAGTAAGATAGTTGTCAAATCGCCAAGCTCACCAGTTCATTGCTGGAAATTACTGACAAAAATGTTTTTGAACAAAACTCCACACCCCTAAGAGTCACTGAATAATTAAAAACCGGCATATATATTATTATTATTATTATTATTTTATTTTTTTATTTATGATATCATCGTGCTTGACTGATAATATTAACAGAGAATAAAAACAAAAACCTGACAATTTGGCAACACATTGTACGGTCCTAGTTTTCTACTAATACTATTATTATTATTAGCCTATTATTATTATTATTATTGTTGTTGTTGTTGTCGTTATTGTTTAATTGAAAAATATCCGTTGTAATGATCACCGCGACAACGCCATCCCGGTTATAATGTTTTGTTTTCGGGAGGAAAAAAAATACTGTTAGGCTAGATGTAATTATTATTCATATCGAAATAGTGTTTATTTTTGTATTTAGCATATATATAAGTCGTGCACTTGCAGCAAAAATAATTTAAATGAAGTTGCTCAAATTGAAGAAAAAAGCAAAAATTGATTATATTAATGGAAACGATGTATCCGGAGCTAATCATACACATTTTATTTGCATAATACAATCATATTAACTATAATCGCTAATATATTATAATCATGTATGCAACGCTATATTGCAATAATTAGTGTGAGGGTTGCATCCCGGGTTTGTTTGGTTTGGGGTTTGTTGGGTTTGTGTGTGTTGTTGACTGGGTTTGTTGGGTTGATCTGTGTGTTTATCAGGTGGTGGCTCTCGGTGACGTTCCTGACGGGACTCTGGTCACGGTAATGGCGGGAAATGATGAGAATTATTCCGCGGAGCTGAGGAACGCGTCTGCCGTCATGAAGAACCAGGTGGCGAGATTCAACGACCTGCGCTTTGTGGGCAGGAGCGGCAGAGGTACCACATCTATCCGTTTTTCTGTCTGTAGTCAGCGTGCATGCGGTGGAAATCCAACAACATATTTATACATTATGATAATATATATATTTATATAGAATAGTTATATTTATATTTCTTCATGCAAGCACAATTTAAAATTGATAAATGAAGCTTAAATATTGCACAGTGGAGATCGAAAAAAAGCGTACAGCATCCTTCAATTACTTGTCCCAGAGAAATAGTTTCCCCACAGCAGAGAAATCTTAAACGATTTGAGGTTTTAAAAAAAACATCTCGTTTATACACCTAGCTTTTACATAGCTCACATTCTTTCACAAGCTTTTCTTTCTCATCTTTTCCCTCTTGGCCTCGCTCCTCGCACTCACATTTTTCCTGTAAATGTTACATTTTAAATAGTTGCAGACGGATGAGTGGAAAGCGTTGCAGAGTGTGAATTAAAAGTACCTTTCATTTCTGCAGTCAATTACCCCGCCCTCATAGCCCTCATACAAGCCACGGCTTTCTCCCCCTCAAAGCACAGCTTCATTGCATTTAGAGATCACACACGTACACACACAAACACACACACACACACACACACACATATGCAACACAGAAGAGTCCCAGAAACAATCTGGAACACATTGTCTGACTAATCCACATCATAAATGGATTTGAAAGCGCATCAAAGCAGTAGTGCTGCCTCTTTTCAGAGGAAACTCATTCATTTCCCAGCTGTGTGTGACCCACCTCATTGGGATTGTGCATGAATCTTTACTTCATTCAGCCTGAGAGAGTTTCTGTTTACCTGAGGGCTTTTCTGGTGTATAATCAACTTTATGTAATGTAGAAATTTTTCTCAACCGAAAAAAAAACTACACAGAAAAAAAGGTCAGTTGAGCGGTAGCTTAAGGTACAAAAGCTAAAAGATACATTTTTGCACCTTATTTACCACTAAATGGTACATATTATAGCCTCAAAGGTACATATTGGTGCTTTAAAATGACATATTAGTAGCCTACTTTAAAAGTACATACATTTAATATCTAAAGGGTACATGTTAGTACTTTTCAAACTGTGAACCAACTATCACAGTATTGTTTACATGAGAGTTTACATGATACACCACTTTCTGTAATGAATTCAGAAAATATATAGTATGCAGATATTATGTGAAGATTATTTTGTCATAAAAATGTTGCTAAAAAAACCAGATGCACAATATTTGTTACTGTTTCAAACCACAAATAGTTTCCGTTTTTGACTCAACATGTTGACAGTGGGGTCTGAAAATCTGAAACCGGAAAATGAAAATGCTTGTGTTTTGCAGTGTTTTTCAATACAAATGTTATAATCAGCATTATATTTTCAGAGAAAAGTTGAATTGCAAAATGTATATGTATTTTAAAATGCCCTCATTTTGTTTTAGTGACAACAGCACTCTCGCTACACGAACGAAACTCCATCCAGCATGATTTTAAAATGCTTGTGTTTATTTCTAGTATTAAATTCATTTGTGGATCATGCAATATCATTTCAAACTGGCAAAAAGGGTGACATTTTATCCTGTGTCTTCTCAGGAAAGAGCTTCACTTTGACCATCACTGTGTTCACTGGACCACCCCAGGTCGCCACATACCACCGTGCTATCAAAGTCACCGTGGACGGACCTCGAGAACCAAGACGTGAGTACCCAGAATTCCCCTGAATGACTATCAAAAAGAGCGTTAACAGAGGTGTACAACGGTTTCCAGTACTGGTTTTTCGGAACTCTTTGCATGACAATTTTCTGCATGAACTCAAATGGTGTGTTTATATATAAGTAATTAATCAGGAGCTGTGTGTTTCTTTGTGCATGAAACCAGCACAGTATGCAACAGAAAGAGGTGTTGTCTGTTTTATTGGTTTATTGTCTGTGTATAATTTCATGCTAGATCGCAAATCACAACTCTGGTAGAAAAGTATTTATTTTGCGGTTTTTGATAGTGAGGGAAAGTATTTGAGGAGGTGATATGAGATGAGATAGTCTCTCTTTTGTGTCTGCTTTATACTGTGTTATTTACTACAGTAAAAACCAGGCTGAGCAGTCTTTAGTACGTGTGCCAAGTAAAACAAATTAGTTAATCTGTTGGTTCCTGGAGTTTTTCTAACTGTATTAGAGCTTGAAGGTTGATAATGGCTCACTATTTTTGCGTGTTATGATTTTGATATTATTCTATGTTGGGATGGAGTATTCGGATGGTGCAACGAGTATTTGAACTATTTTCGGAGCACCGACGACGTTAAAAGACCTATGAGTCATTCACAGATGGCACTGGGGAATAGAGCCACTGTGTGTGTGTTCCCAAATAAAACAGTGTATTTTTGTGAGTAAGTGTTGGTTTCGATGTCTCCCTGTATTCTTTAATTGGGTGTATACATACCTGTACAGCAGCAAGTGTTAATATTAAACAGCGAACAGTCCTTCGTGGTCTAGATGGTTGCCAACCTCAGATGTCAGTTGTGGTGTGTTATTAAGCTGTTTCGGGAGCAAAGAGCGAGGGTGCGTCTCTGAGCTGCAAACACAGAGGGTTCAATGAAAGTGGACACTCTTTCTGACCAGCAGGGTCAGCAGTGCCTGACCACATTAGAGCCACTAAATTAACACAGCACTGAACGCCTGCTAGGGGTACAGATCCATAACACTAATGCAGCCCATGACCACAGCAAGAGGGGGCCAGAGAGAGATAAGAGTAAGTTAGTGCCTCTGTTTAAAAAGCCTAAAAAAAATCCGATTTTCAACAAATTAATTTATATTAATAGTTTAGTATTTAATTTATATGTATATAGAACAGTGTATATATATTGCATGACTTAGTGAAAACTGGTAGTGAGGTGTGCTTAACTTTCAAAAATAAAATGCTAAATTTATGCTGATTTAAATCTTAAAGAGTTGTATTACAGTATTTTTGTATTTACAGTATAATAACTTATTTTGAGAGAAAATGTGTTTGCATTAAATAATGCAATAAATCCTAATGACCCTTAAAATAGGCTTCAGTTTCTTTATACATATTTTCTTTATTTTGAACGTTTGAAATATGACCTGAACATGGTTTTGTTCTGTAAAATAAATCTATGATTACCTGAGTTACCTGAGGTATGCCACTTGTTTTGATATTTTATAAAATGCAAATTACACATAGTGATGCAAAGTACATGCAAAAACCCCTTTTGGTTCAATCTGGCACTATGTTTACCTTTTTTAATATCTGTAATTCTAGATTTCCTCATGCATGTCATATTTATCATAATGGCTGACTGATGCTTGGCTTGTAATGAGTCTTTAGAGCTGTTTCCTGCAGAGCGGGTCACACGACCGTACCTTTAGACTATGCTCACTCAACTAGCACTAATGAACAGGTGCTTCAGACGTAATGCAGTTTTAAATGATGTGCAAGTGAGCGTCGTTTCATGTGGTTATGGTGGTGAGGTTGCATTAGACTTTGACATCTAGATCCTCTATCAAAATTGTTTTATTGCTATAAAAAATGTAAACTAGTACAGCAAAAAGTGTACACTGACCATCCAATCATGCTGAATATTAATCTGCATGTTTTAGATTGAAGTCTTTTAAATTCACTGCTTTGTTCATTTGCTGTTTGTGTGTGAATATGCACTGGATTGTGTGTGTGTGTGTGTGTTCTGCTTTAGTCAGATATGTTGTGTTGATGGCATCTTTCATGAGAAAAACCGCACCCTCTTCTCCCCCAGGCACTGACTTAGGCTGTATGTGTACTTTGATAGTGCTGCCAATAGAATAATACCTCATTAAAGTTTACCTGCGGAGTTGATAAACCTGATGGACGGGACAATCCCCCCACCACATGGGGAACTTTCCATAGACACAATATAATATAATATAGTCATACTTAAATTATTATAGGAGTGCGTTTTACAAGGAAATTAAATGTTTTGTATAATTCATTGTGTTACTTACTGTTTCTTTGTAATTATTTGTGAAACTTACTAGAGTGAAAATTGTTTCAGAATAAATACAACACCAATTTTTCAAGTGTATAAATGTCATTACCTAACAACCTGTCAAACAAAGCATCATTCATTTTTAAGGCACACATTTATCAAGCAAAACATTGCAGCTGGTTAGAAGCCATTGCAAAAATTGCTCAGAAAAGTGAAGTCAGTTCTGACAAAAGCTTATGCGGCAATTGAGTGCAGATGCCATTTGAATTTAAATTTCATTGAGAAGAGAAGAGATGGGATTATGATCAGGGGTTTCGGGTTCGACTGTATTTGCATTTTAGCACACAGCTCATAGAGGGCATGTAAATCTGTTAACAATATCATTTGCTGTGTTATTTTTCCACAGATATCATTCTGTGTTTCTGTAAATAAAGGAGTGTACATGCATACATTAGTATGTGTGTGCGTGTAAAACACCTGTCAGGTGCGTCATCCATTAAATAATGTATGCCACACCCATAGAAATGAATACATAGTTCTGCATATTGAAGGTGATATCGAAAACAAAAATAAAGTATAGCCCTCTTTCTTTGAGAAATCTGATTGCATGCTTTATATGGATTTTCAATTGAAACTCATTTGAGATTTTTCTTTCCTATTGGACGATAAAAATCCTGCATGTGTGTTTCATATGTGTTTTAATGGTGGCATCATCACACTTATGCTATTAACTGTCATTCTGCTATCAGTGCATCATAAGAATGTTTCTTCAAAGCAACTCTAACAGCTAGTGGCAGTTTTCGTCACTGCTGACGCTAATTATGAATGGTGCCAATATTGGACGGCAATGCTTGGAATGTGTTTGAAAAATGAACAGACAATTCATTACAGTGGAATGCATGCAATGCAGATTTAACCACTGAATGGGTGCACTGCTGCTTTAGCATTCATGCAATGAATCCTTGCTGCTACTAATGCTCCAGTGTCTTTGAGGATGTAACAGTTGATTCTGTTCTCTCATTATCTACACCTCCCAGTCATATTTTCTTTGACGGATTAACTCAACATTTACTGACAAAAGAGGCATGGAGCATGGATACACCCCTGCACAAGTCACACACATCTTACAGGCTCAGTTTGTGTTTGTGAACTTCCTTGTTTATTCTTTCACCCAAGCAGACACCACTAGTAGCTTTAAAGAGTAATTTAATAAAGTAGCATAATAAAACACCTCCTAGTCCATGATAAACGTCTGAGAGGCATTGAGTAGGAGACAGAGACAGAAAGGGGAGGGAGAAGTGTTACGGGAATATTATAGTGAATCATATGTTTATTTTTCTGCCATTTTTAACAGTGAGGAAAATTCTGCAAATAGCATAAATGAAGAAGCAAGATGTGCCCAGACTGCTAAGAAACACAGACATGCTGAGCTTGTTGGAAAAAGGAGATTTTCTCTTCGTCAGAGGGTAGTGTTTCAGGATTTTAAATGGGTCATATCATGAGGAATCAATTTATCCTTGATCTTTTGAGATGAAAGACTTCATTGTGCCATGAAAATGTAACGATTCAAGCTCAAAATGTTCTGTTAACATTTCTTGCTTCTGCACTTCCACAGCTTTCTGACGTCAGACAGATAGATACGCTTGACCAGGACTGCCATACGTTAATGATGTCAGTTTGATTTTCAGAAACTTGACCCATCCACTGATGGCAAGATAATAAAGGAAGTAGAATATATTCTATTATTTATAAATATGGGAAGATCTAAAGATCAGATTAAATTTAGGAAAGTCTGTCAACCTCTGCAGATCATGTGGATTGTCTTGCAAGCAAAAGCAGTACAATGTTTGTTATTTCACATGTGCAGAGGACATTCACGAAGACAAAGCCGATGTATAATGGTCAAGGCTAAATTAATTTTATGTATATATAAAATAACATTAGTATTTTATAAATTATTATAAAATTATATATTAAATAATAAATACAAATAAATTACTATATAAAATGCATTTTATTTATGTCATTAAATATATTAATGTATTATTTTTTAATATAAATTAGTAGATATATTACATATATTTAAAAATATATATTATTATTTAAAAATATGCAGAAATTATATTTATATAACATATTTGTAAATCTATATTATGACCTAAAGTTTTCCAATTGAAGTTCTTAGCGATGTATTAATTTAAATAACATCTTCATGGAACATGATCTTTAATTAATATCCTAATGATTTTTGGCATAAAAGAAAAATATATAATTTTGACCCCTTTTTTTGGCTTTTGCTAAAAATATACCCCAGCAACTTAAGACTGGTTTTCTGTTCCAGGGTCACATATATACACATTATAATTAGACTATATATAATCTTCATATCTACGTTAAGTCTCATTTAGATTTTAAAGTAAAGATTTAAGTGTGTGAACTTTAAGACTGAAACCTGTTCTACATGACAGATACATCTCAGTTCTCACACTCCTGCAAGCTGCAGTTGCGTCAAATCCTGTTACACGCACATATATGCGTAGGCGCTTGAGTTTTGAAGTCAAGGGTCTCTTCCTGCCCTTTAACACCTCTAGCAGTTCTCATCAGAACACTTCTGCCTCTTGCTCTGTCATCTCCTCCCTAATTTCCACTCCATTTTCCAGAATATTCTCAAATAAAGCCTTCAGCCAGTCAGTATCTGCTGAGAGCTGCCCATTTAAAGAGTATACCCTGTATACCCTCACACTGAAATTCCTCACACTGAAGCTCAGTTGCATTTCAATTTCATTAGTTTGGCACGGGAATGCGCTCCTTAATAGTGCACTTTACACAAAGAGCACTCTTTCTTATGTCCTATAATCTCCAGGCGTTCGATTTCAGAACTTTCCAGCTGTGTTCAGCCAGCAGAGAGCAGGAGACCTCTGTCAGATGCATGTTTGTTCGAAGATAGTCGAGCACGTCGCATCTTCTGGGTCAGAAGGGTTTCTTGGTTTGAGTTACAAGTAGTTCAATCAAAACCAACCAAACACCAAACCACACATAGCAGGTGCATATAAGCATACAAAAGCACTGACTGCCCCTCAAAGGTTTGGATGCACATACTCATTCTACACAACTTAGAAAAATAAAAAATTGGGAAATAACAGTATGAGAATTATGTAGTGAATTATATGTGATTAATTTTAATGAAACAAATCAATTATGCTATTTTTGAGCGTTTTCTTTATCTAGAGATAGAATAGACAAAGAAGCAGAAGAAGTTCAAAAATAAGTCACATTCATAAAACAACTTCAGATATGTGATATATATTCATATATATATGTCACATATGTTACACCTATATAAACATATATGTAATTTCTCACTGAAGTCATGAAAAGCCACTAACAAACGTTTGTTGCTACACCCTTTTTGTTTTTCATGCTCTTTTTTGCATTAGACATGAACAGGAAAAGCACATTCAGGGTGTAACAACACAGACATAGAAAACACAAAGCGGTGGGTGACTGTATCTGGCTGGTGTTTTGTCTGATGGATATGGGCACTACTGAAGGGTCTTTCTTTATCTCACCTGCTCCAACATGCCCTGGAGAATGAATAAAGGATAACAATAAGAGAGAATCTTTATTTTCTTGCAAACAGGAACCATTGGGATTGTTTATATGATTTTCACATGCCTTAACCACTACACATGGTTGAGTGTTTTAATTTAAAATATATGTATTGATATGAATTTGTATGTAGTACACATCTTCAATTACTCAAGTAATATTTTTTTTCATGTTCCAATTGAAGGAGGTTATTAAAGTTACTAAAGATAATCATTCAAAAGCGTTGAACGGTGATCTTCTGGTTTATTGTTTTATTATCAATATCAACAACATAACATACAGTGGCAGGTCTATTTTTATGCACTTACACAGCAAGATCTAATACACAGATTAAAAATGTTGACACATATCCAGATTTTTTGTCCTATCTGTTGACATTCTCTTAAGACATAACCGACTGTGTTTACATTAATACCTTGCCAAGACAGGCATTTTGACCACATTTCCACACATGCACATATCCGAAATCAGTATGACAGACACCTACCAATTTCTGTATTACCTCTATTACAAATTCTGTATTCTGAATTGCTAGTACTGTAGAAAGATTTATCATTAGATATTGGTCTGCTACCAGTACTTTTGATACCCTTCATATTTGAGGTGCAAAAAAAGTCAGAACACCTCAGAAACAGTGCAGTTTGAGTTTGAATAGAGGCTCTGTTTGGGATTTCAGTTTACTGCCCAACACACTTAACTGACACAAACCCACTTCCTGTCATGGGCTGATGGGATTGGTCACACACTGGCCTAACATCATGACAACTCTCAGATGGAGACAGACCGAATTCAGGGTGTTTCAAAAAGGAAGACAGGTTCAGCGATCTTAACAGATGTAGAAACGTCTCCAGCATTCGTTACTACGGAAGTACACTTTCATCTGAGGCCTTGATTTCCACACCTGACGTACGCAAAAACTCGCAATCACCAACTGTCAGCTACAACTGTGTAAATAATTACTGCATTATTCAACATATTAAGACATTTTAAGTCATAGAAGTGCTTTATAGTTCGTTTTCAGAGCTATACAAATTCTAACTGCTCTCATCCTCAGCTGCCCAATGTCTATATGTTTACAAAGTGTAATATTCACCAAATTAGTTTTTGTAAATTAAGAGAAAAAAAAGAGCTGAATTACCAAAGTTAATTTGAATTTTTCCTTCTTTTTGAATTGTGGTATTGTCTGGAAATGACATGCAAAAACAAAATGTGCTGTGGTAATTTTTATGCCAAAAGTCAAAAGTGTGCCTATGCTTTCTTCAGAATTGAGCTTCTTGCGTGTTTATTCAGTATTTTTGCTAATTAAATTTTTTATGTTTTTAGCACTGGAAAGTATGGTATAGAATGATTTTCACTCACAAATTACTAGTAAATTTCAGTTAATTACAAAGAAACAGCAAGTAACTCATTGAATATAACATGACATTTTGAAATAGAAAGTATGAATTAGTATTTTAGTATTAGTGTTTTCTTGTAAACCCTCCAAATTGTGTATTAATGACAATATAAAAAAAAAATGTTTTTGCAGATTTTACTTCAAAATAAGCACTGCTTATTTTTCAGATCACTAAACATTCTTCAGTCAGTTGGGCAAAAGCATGCTTTACCCTCAGTCTGTGCAGATCGATTTCACAATGTTATCAAGTGCCTATCAGTCCCATTTATAGACCCCCGTACAAATATTTAGAGTGTGCCTGCCGTGACACGTCTGGCCCTCCACAGTGGATGTCGAGTTTCAGCCCTGCCCAAATACACACACACTCTGACACCGCTTAAAGAGCCTGTGTTCTTTCAGTCCAAAAGGGAACATATGTTTCTTTCTTTTCATCGTTAGAGAGAGAAAATGAAGAGAGGGAGGAAAGGAAGGAAGCTGGGCGTATCAGTTGATCAGTGTGAGTATGAGAGCCGAAACTGTGCTGAGGGCCTCTGTTTACACGCTCCACTCACAGAAAGTATGGACTCGAATGAATGATGATGATATCTATACTGTTTATATCACAGTATTTATTGGGCAGGATGATTTTACACTATGTGAGAGTGCCAATGAAACTTTAAGTAATGCTAAAACAGAGCAGGTCATGTCCCAAATGGGTCAAGATGAGGAAGACTTTAATTTTAAAGAGTGCACTACATTTGTAGTTGTTCTTTATACACTGAATGTCTGGTGAAAAATAGTTGTTGTCTGTGTTTGCATGTCAGTCTGTGCATCTGTGGTGTAGATTAGTGATGGGTCGTAAAGAAATTAATAATAAAAAAAAGTTTAGTTCATTGAAATTGTCTCATGAAGAAAGAATGAATTGCAAAGTGAACTAATTATTTATGTTTCTTGTAATTAATCCTTTGCTGCATTTTTATTATCTCTTAATTTGGAATATGTTGAAAGATTATTTTGTGAAATTGTACAGGGAATTTGCCCTACTGAAAATAATAATAATAATCACATCTAACTTTGGTCAAAATGAGTAAATGATTAACAATTTCTTCATTTTTTTATTGTACAAGATCAGATGAGAGAGTCTGTCAAGTGATCTGCTCTTCCCTCATTAGTGTGCTTTCAGTCACTCTTTCTTCAAGTTTCATTATTACGCCAGTAGATGTCAACGAGTTACTGTCCATTCCAATTCATGAATGAGTCACTGAATCATTAATTCAAATGATTCGTTCAGAAACTACTCAAGTAACTTTCTTTATGAGTGCTCATTGAATCAGTTCCTCGACCTTTTCATTCCAAAACATTGATTCATTCAGAAACCATTTCAAGTCTTTATGAGTCATTAAATCATTGACTCTGCCAGGTAAAAGTATCTATGTATTTTAAAATAGACAAAAATAAATCTCACTAAATTATGTAATCGGATAAAAAAAGACACTACTTTTTTTTCCAAATGACCATTTCAGTATGAATTATTATTCTAAGTTAACCTATCTCATTAAAAATAATGCATACTCTAATTCATACTAAAAAAATAAATGCGTGTGAAGATGCGATTTTCAAAGCATTTAGGACTTTATTATAAGAGTGGTGTACATGCATATTGTGTATATCATAATGTGTCTGTTGCAGTTGTGCTGAGTTCATCCCAGATCATTTCCCTGTGATATGAGAGGGATGCACTCATTATTAATAAGTGTGTCCTGTGGTTATGATATCATTCTCACAAAAGTCAACATTCCTGTCTAAGTGCCCCTTACCTATGAAATATTCATTCATCCATAATAATTCAGACAGGGTCAATGTTGACAGGGTAGATGTAGGGTTTGACCCCATGACCATCCAGGAGAGAAACTGCCCATGCTAGTGCCTGAACAGAAAGGCTTTAACTGTGTAACTTTTTAAACTGCAATAAGAAAATATACAGTATTGTGACTTACAGTAAGACTACAGCTTTAAAATTAAGCACTTAGTAAGAGTTAGAGGGGCTGAAAATGTTATATTTGTGACTATGCATTACATTTGACTTGATTTTTTTCTTTCATACCTCAGAATCTACAGTGAAGAGATATCAGTTGTTTAGCATTTTAGCATCAACTTTGTTTCAAATTTCTACTGAAATAAATAAATGAGACCTACAGAAAGAGAGTAGCTAGAAAATGAAAATGGATAGCAGCTCAGATCATTTGATGAGAAATTGAATTGATGTTTGATTGCACTTAAGAGATTTCTGCAGTCCTTTTCACAAGAGAAACAATTGAAAAGTTGGAAAATAAAAGTCTCTAAATGGATTTAGCCTATGTGTAGTATTTAACATTCACTCAGGAATTGCTTATTCATTTCACAAATAGTTACAAAGAAATGGCACATATAATTAAATGACGTTATTTTGAAGTAGAATTTTTACAGTTAACATAATCTCATTGCAGTCTAGGAGAAACAACTGAGAAAGTATGTTTTCCTTTCTCTGGGATCGTTGTTTTGTGTATATCACACTTCATAAACAAGCCAAAAAGTACTAAAATTACTGTTTACCATTTAAAACAAATCAGAGAGGGAGACAGCATCAACAAATGGAAGGAGGGATAAACTGACAGAAATATTACCCCAGGGGAACAAAAACGTGAAGTGATGTATTTCCCTTGAGTGAAAGAGAGGGCAAGAACACACAAAATCCATATCACAGCGTCTGTTATTCCACTATATATGAATAAAATATTCAAATACAGCCATTACTCCACATTAAAAACCACAAAATGCTCACATGTTCCTCACACACACCACTGATTGTCACATTAAACTCATCCATTAGAGCTGACCAGACTACACGTATGATGATGATGGTGTGTGTGTGTCTGTAATGGCTATGGCAAATTATTTTCTGTGATAAGCCCACACACATACACACAGTCATAGTGATGTTTTTCTTGGTGATTTCCTCTGTGGATCATCAAGCATTGCATGAGTCATGACTGAGGACACAGCTATGTCTTAAAGCCATAAGCTCTTTTTCAGATCCTTTTTGCACAATATTTGTGTTATTATGCTTATTAGAACGCTGATGTCAAACTTTATTGCGATCATTTGTGAGTGTGTCTGCTCCTGTGTGAGTTGCTGTCTATGTAAAGCATTCCAAAACACATTCCATTAGTTAGTAGATGCTGTCTTGCCTGTGTATTTTAGTGTTTATTTTTAGTTGTTATGCGAAAATCTGTTAAATTGTTTGCACTCTATTTACTGCATGTCAGTTATTTCAGTTACTTCAGTTACTTATTTTTCATTATAAAAATAAATAAATAAATAAAGACCCACAAATTTATGCTTTTGCATTATACCCTACCATTCAAAATATTGAAGTCAGTAAGATTTTATATAAAAAAAAAATAATAATAATAATAATTCGGCAAGAACGTTAAACTGATCAGAAGTGACAGTAATTGCATTGTTACATACAATTTCCATTTCAGATAAATGCTGATCTTTTGAACTTGTGTCAGAGTTTTCACAAAAATATTAAATAGCTGTTTTCATCACTGATAATAATAATACATGTGTCTTAAAGCAGTAAATCACCGTATCAGAATGATTTCTGAAGGATCATGTGACACTGAAGACTGGAGTAAATTCAACTTTGCATCACAAATTATATATTTTTAATAATTATTTTGAATGGTACGTAATAAGTTGTTCTGAGACTTGTGTGATGGAATTTCTTACAGCCTTTGATATGCAATCTTTAAATTTTAGTAATGCCTGTAAAGCCAATAAACCCCATTACACCCACATAATATGTGCATGATACTGAAAAGGGAATGTTTACATGAAGAAACTCCACTCACAGAAATCACCTCAGTAATAAATAACCAGAAAGTCCATGTGCAAAAACAAAACGACCAGACGTGTTACGTTACATGTTGATTGATTTTTTTTTTTTTCAGGAATTAGTCATTAAATTTAGGGAAGTCGTGGCCTAATGGTTAGAGAGTCGGACTCCCAATCGAAAGGTTGTGAGTTCGAGTCCCGGGCCGGCAGGAATTGTGGGTGGGGGGAGTGCATGTACAGTTCTCTCTCCACCTTCAATACCACGACTTAGGTGCCCTTGAGCAAGGCATTGAACCCCCAACTGCTCCCTGGGCACCGCAGCATAAATGGGTGCCCACTGCTCCGGGTGTGTGCTCACAGTGTGTGTGTGTGTTCACTGCTTTGTGTGTGTGCACCTTGGATGGGTTAAATGCAGAGCACAAATTCTGAGTATGGGTCACCATACTTGGCTGAATGTCACTTCACTTAAAGTTTCACATTTCAGAAACTTAGGCTTGAGACAAAATTTTATGTTCTGGTTCATTGTGCCACCATCATTCTGATTTATTATGCTTAACTTTTATCGTACCTGGGATATTGCTATCCTAATAACCCATTGCTTTTCTCTCCATCTCTCTGCAGGTCACAGAGTGAAGCCGGATGACCCTCATAAGCAGTTCACCGATCGCCTAAGTGACATCGAGCGTTTCCAGAGGGCCAGTCTGAGGATGAACCCTGGCAACGGGACCACCCGCTCCCACCAGACCCATTACAACCCCTCCAACTCCACACCGATACAAGGTGCGTGTTTTGTCCCTAGATGCCCTACAGATCCAGTGTATGTTTTTGCATGAGTCAGACGTTCAGACTCATCACAACGACTCGCACCTCGATGTCTGGAATCTAGCAAGCCCTCTCAATCTGGGCTCCCACGTCAGCGTGTGCGATAATGGCTGAGGATTCGTTCTCAGATGCATATAAAGACCTTTGAGCATGATGTCTGCTGGCAAACCAGCAAAACTCTCACACTCTCAAAGGCACGTATGCACTTCGATCGCAGTCTATCTTTCTATTTTCAAATAGACATACACACCCAGGCAGATTTCACACCGCACCCGTTTCGGTAATGTGTGTGTGTTGCTGAAATGTGCTTCTTTTATTCATTTCTGTTTGCTCACTGTTTCTGCAGTGTAGACTGAATCACATTTCAAAAGAACTCAGACTGGTGTGTGTATACAGCCGTCTGACTCACATCTCACTCCAGCTCTCATCTAAGATCAAGAGCATCAAATGAGTTTTATTTAGTTCTTTCAATCATTTGGGTCATAAACCTATGAATTTATTCCTTACTTCTCTCGGTTTCTAAGTTGGATGCTGTTTGTAAGCTGGATACACAATGAAATCTTATATATCAAACGTCTTTGATTTTGTCATTTTGTTAAACAATTACGCCTTTTTTTATTTATCTTTGTTTGCTCACTGCATCTGTAGTGTAGGCAGAATCGCTCATATTTTCTTAAAAACTCAAACAGAGTTGTCGTGTGTTTACGATTATCTAAGCAGTCGTGACACACATCTCTCTCTGCGATCAATCAAAAAGCGAGAAAGACCAAATGCTCCCAAAGGTCAAATCATGTCCCGCTGCAGTTCTTTCATCTTTCTTTCATTCTTTTGACCATTCGCAAATCCAAAAAGCGAACCTAATCCTATTAATTTATTCCTTACAGTAAGCTTGTAAGTTCTGAAAGAATGTTAAAACCAGATGGGTGTACAACATTAATTTTGTCAATCACTTAGCTTCTATTTCTATCGGGTCATGTTAGGGAGCTCCACCCACATTCAAATCTCATTGGTTCCATTCTTATTATTGGTTTTAAGTAACACTGTATGAGAATTATGTAGGGATTTATGTGTGACTAACAATTGTGAAAACAACTTCAAGAGGTGTCTTTTCTTTAAAAAAAAAAAAATAGTAACATTAAAAATAGAAAAAAATAATAAAAATATTTTTGTTATAACAAAAAGTGATTTTTTTTAAATGTTTTTAAATAAGTCTGTACTGCTCCCCAAGGCTACATTTATTTGTCCAATAATACAGTAAAAACAGGACAATTTTAAAATATTATTATAAGTTAAAATTTTTACTGTGTAATTTATTTCTCTGATGAAAAGCTGATTTTTCAGCAGCCATTAGTTTTCAATGTTACTTGATTCTTTAGAAATCATTCTAATATGCTGGTATAGTGCTCAATAATATGATGATTTGGTGGCGATTCATATTTTTGCATTTTTCCTCATATTTTTTGATGAATAGATAATAGATAATATTAATAATAGATAATATTTAATAAAAAAAATATTTTTTTATATGTGACCCAAAACCTTAAGTCTTAAGTGTCAATTTTTTTAAATTGAGATCTATACATCCTCTGAAAGCTGAATATACATGCCTTCCTTTGATGTATGGTTTAATAGGATCGGACAATATTTGGTCGAGATACAACTATTTGAAAATTTGGAATCTGAGGGTGCGAAAAAATCTAAATATTAAGAAAATTGCCTTTGAAGTTGTCCAAATGAATTCTTAGTAATGCATATTACTTCTTCTTTCGGCTTTTCCCTTCAGGGGTCGCCACAGCGAATCATCTCTATCCACCTATCCCTATCTTCTGCATCCTCAACACTTGCACCCACTAGCTTCATATCCTCATTAATTCCATCTATATACCTCCTCTTTGGTCTTCCTCTTTGCCTCCTGCCTGGCAGCTCCATGTCCAACATTCTCCTACCAATATACTCATTCTCCCTCCTCTGAACATGTCCAAAACATCTTAATCTGGCCTCCCTAACTTTGTCCCCCAAACGTCTAACATGAGCTGTCCCTCTGATGTACTCGTTCCTAATCCTGTCCAATCTTGTCACTCCCAAAGAGATCTACCTCTAGCTCTGATTCCTGTCTTTTCCTCAGTGCCACTGTCTCTAAACCATACAGTATAGCTGGTCTCACCACTGTCCTGTACACCTTCCCCTTGATTCTCGCTGATATTTTCCTATAACACAGAACTCCCGACACCTTTCTCCACCTATTCCAACCTGCCTGCACTCGCTTCTTTACTTCTTTCGCACACTCTCCATTACTCTGAACTGTTGACCCCAAGTACTTAAATACCCGTACCTTCTTCACCTCTTCACCCTGTAACCTTACTGTTCCACTTTCCTCCCTTTCATTCACACACATGTACGCAGTCTTACTACGACTGACTTTCATTCCTCTTCTCTCCTGCGCAAACCTCCACCTCTCCAGGTTTTCCTCCACCTGCTCCCTGCTCTCACTACAGATCACAATGTCATCTGCAAACATCATTGTCCAAGGAGACTCCTGTCTGACCTCCTTTGACAACTGGTCCATCACTATAGCAAACAGGAAGGGGCTCAGAGCCGATCCCTGATGCAGTCCCACCTCCACTTTGAACTCCTCTGTCTGACCTACAGCACCTCTCACCACTGTCCTGCTCCTCTCATACATGTCCTGCACCACTCTGA
>NC_081784.1:3741429-3773235 GCF_963082965.1 Carassius carassius
CACAGCCACGTACCTGGTTCTGGCACGGTTTTCCTTCCCCACGGCGATGCAGTATTCCTGCCCTTCCTGTTCCCGCAAACCCCAAACATCCAAACCAGCTGAGTAATTCTTATCTCCAACACACACAAGATTCCCTTTGTCACACCAGCCCCTTTGACATTTAAGTTAAAGCTTTCTTTAATTGCACTTTGATTGATTTATTATTTCTAATAGACTCGCTGTGTATCAGGTGACATATTTCAAAACACCAGATGGCAGTTTCATCAGAATTCATGCTCTGCAAGGTGAAGAAATAATTTACATTTATTAAAAGCCACACTGCAGCTAAAAATATTGTCACTCCTCTACTGTGTGTTTAATTTAGTTCGGTACACCCAGGAGTTGTGCGAGTGACATATATATATATATATATATATATATATATATATATATATATATATATATATAAATCTGCATTTTTTCTTTCAACAAAAATAGTAGCATAAAATGGGTTGATCTGGCATGCATGTTTCTTTTTCACAGCCACCTCACTGTCAACCTTCACAGGGTAATTAAGGGTATTCACTCCCATTTTTAACTGTGGTTCTCGTTCCCGAAACTTTGCAGTGGCTAAAAGAGAGTTTGAAACTTATACAGAAGGAGGTTTGGAACACAAAATACAGTTCTAGAATTGACTGATTTGTTTCTAGAAGCCCCAAATACAGACTCAAACTTCTAAACAAATTCTGAGCATACTTCAGGTCAGTCAATATTAGATTAGATTCATTTATGTTGTTGTAAAGAAAATCATTTTGGAATCAAAAGTTTTCAAATATGTTTAAAGGCATAGTCCAGCCAAAGATTCTAATTCTGTCATCATTAATTCACTCTCACGTCATTCCAATCCTGTATGCTTTACTTTTTTATGTGTGGAATGCAAAATAAGATATTTTGAAGAATATTGGTGACCTCACAGTTTTGGGTCCCATTGTCTTCCGTAGTATGGACAATAGGGATGGGTGATATGGACTATATCACAATATTTTCTGGTAATTATTGCGATAATGATATCAATTATGATAACTAATATGCATCCACTGAGAGACTCCTGTGTGGTTAGAGAGAAGTATTATCTTTCCTGTTTTTACCCAAAATATAGTGTTGTGAGCACAAACGTAATGCAGTGTCTGTTTCATTCATACTGGAAGCCAGAGGGCGCACTCACACAGAAACTCCACAAATGCATCACAGAAGTAAGAAAACTCATTGCATTCCAGGAAATCCCTAATATGGACAAAGACATACAGATATTGCTGTAGCCGAGTAAAAATAAGATAAAAATGCTTAAACTGATCAAACATGAAGACATTAAACACACAAGTGTGACAACATGTTTATTTGTTTTCTTAAACCATCTTGGGTATTTAAGAATAAAGTATATTTAGAATGCAATGCTAATCAACATAGACTTTATCACTTTAAAACTGTTTTATAAACTATAAAATAGTATGATTTCTGCCTCGTTCTGTGATATGAAACCTCATCGGGTTATTAAAAGAAGTTATTTCAAACACTCATCTAATGGTATGAAGTGAATTTGGAGTAAAAGTATGTCAATAAATCTCTTTGTTGGACAAGAGGTTTGTAAAAAGTCACATGCAAACTGTATCGCACATGTGCTACTGTAGTACATTTATTTATCACACAGATTGATTTTTTTTTGTTGCACGTTACAGCCCTGACCAAATCAGTTCCAGATTGTAGAGGTAGCTCATTATTTAGCCATAAACCCCCTCTGTTTCACGTCCAGCTTGCTCTGGGTGGTATACAGAAATAACAACTAGATTTTATCGTTCTGATCATGGGAAGACCAATTCTTATCTTGAGGAGAATTTTAAATGGTATATCACAAATAATAAGTTGTCGTACATCCCTAATAGACAAAAATAAAATGGAAGTCAATGGGACCCAAAACATCACATTTATGTGAACATGAACATTCTTCAAAATACATGTCTCTTTTTCACAGTCATATCACTGTCAACCATCACAGGGTAATTAAGGGTATTCACTCCAACATTTAACTGTGGGTGTCTCTCTTGAAACTCTGCAGTGTGCACGTGGCCAAAGAGAGATTGACACACACACAGAAACATGTTGGGAAGGCAAAATGTTGTTGTACAATTCCCAGATTTGTTGTGGAACTGCCAAATATGGATTTGAACTTTTCGCAGCATACTTATACATATTAAATCAGATTAGTTTACACTATTGTAAAATTTCCCCTAAAAATCATTTTAAAATCATAAGATTTAATTAAGTTTTTAAATGTTTGTTTCAAAGAGAAATGTAAATTATGTCATTATTCACCCTCCCCCCCCCCAAGACTTTCTTCTGTGGAACACAAAAGAAGATTATAATTTTTATATATATATATTCTTTTACTTTGGAAGTCAGTGGGACCCAGAACTGTTCGCATAACTCTTCTTTTGTGTGTCACATTAGAATAAATGTATTCTGGTTCTGAATAACATGAGGGTGAGTAAACTATGAAAATTGTTTGGTATTTTTTGTATTACTATCCCTTTAAGTACTTATTTTGTCTCAGATGTTTTTCTTAAAAGTCCTTAAAATATACGTTTATTGTGTCAATGTTAAAGTCTCAGATCATTTGGGTTTAGAAGAGCTTGAAGAAATGTTTGCATTTGTGTGGCGGAGATTATTGAGGTGTTTTTCTTAGGAGAAACATCTGAGGAGTAGAGGAGTTTCATCTTGCTCTCTATTGTTGTCCATGAGGAACAATTGAGATGTTAAATAGATCTAACTTGAGCTGTGGGTTCAGATACCATGTGTTCTGTTCTGCAGAATTGCGTGAGTGTAATGTTGACTCACCGCTCTTAACGGCAATGATCAGAAACGCCTACAGAAATAACAAGATCCAACAGTTCTTATATTTCATAGTAATTGCTTCTGAAAGAATATTGATTCCTTTTAATGTCCTACAACAGCAAAAGCTGCTTAATAATTGTGATTTTTGGATCAATAATAATGCAGTCGTTTCAACAAATGGATTTTAGAGTCAATAAGGTCAAAATTCCTCACTGGAGAAAAAAGGCCATTCCTGATTTATTCACAAATGCATTTCATTGTGATCCAGGTCCTGAATCAACGACCTGATTTGTTTATCTCCAGTACAGTATCAGATGTTTGTGAATGGTAACCTGAGCCGTCCTGATGTATGAGACGGCAGCGCGGGCACATGTCCGAGATGAGCTAGTTTGCATGCGACGTGCCGTGTTGTCTTATGGACTACAGCTCTAACATAAACACACAAGATCTACATGTTTGTCTGCGTCTCATGTTCTCTGCCTGTTGGAGCGATATGCCATTACCTTCAGTTATCATTCATCAACATCCAGGGCAAACATTTAGCCATTTCAGCCCTGCTCCAGTTTTCTACCTGCTTGTAAACCATCCGTTTGTCATTTGGACAAATAAATGAGATTGCGACCATGATTTTTCCAAACATCTACATTTGTACTAGCATATCTATTGTTCTTAACATTCTTTTTGTGAAATATCTTGCTTATAAAGTGTGTTTGTGTTATCATTTATCTATAATAATGTCATTTATATCTAATAAATAAACACACACACATATATTAGCTTCATAAAAATCAATACAAATCAGTGTCTCGAAGCTCAGTCTATATAAAAAGCACAAACATGCTTTACAAGCAAGATATTTTACAAAAAGAATGTAGCTGGTATAAAAAACTATTTAAATTGTAGATGTTCAGACAAATTATCAAACGCTAGTGGTACATGTTAATACTCACTGTGCAACACCATTTGGTTAAAAATAATAGTTAGAGGCTCTAGCTCTAGTGATTGTTTGGTTGGTTCCTGTGGGTTTGTGTCACCAGTTGAGCATAAAACCACATAGTAGAAACTCAAACCATGAACTAGTAAGCAAGTCTGGGATCCACATCATTGTATGATTGTTGGACATGTGGTATTTTTGATATCATATATTCTGAAGCAAATATACATGACTGGATTAGATTAGAAAGAGTTTGGAGTATATATTTCAGTCTTTATGTCTCCGTGTCTTTCTTTCTCCTGGCCACATGATTTGCCTGGTCCAGGTGTAATCCGTCTGTTTTTGCATTGCCATTTTACAGGTGAGGGCCGAGATTTGCATCCTCACCAGAACCCTGATCCCAGACAAAACATGCACAATTCCTGCCGCCTAGCTACTGCTTGCTCTTCTGTTAACAAACAAAATCAGTTTCTACAGCAGTCAAATGAAGCAAACCTCTTTAGGGATCCGGGTTACACGCTTGACTGTGGGCTAGTGGAACTGAACTGATCGCTGTGATGGGCCAAAACACAATGGGGGAAGGATAACAGCATTTGATAGGGGCAGTTCACAGCAGAATGTTCATTTTTTTCCATTTATTTTCATTTAGAAAAATGACTGCTGAACTTTAAAACAGCGCTTTTTCCCACCTTATGGCCGTACTGCACAGAAGGATGTTTTCCCCCTCAGTTAGTCATGGCTTAGTTGTGCCAAGACCAAACGTCCCTTGAAAGATTTTATTAATATTAGCATTCAAATATTTGCATTAGAATGAATAATAATATTGTTTCTGTAGAACTTGTCCCATTAATCATTTTTAATTAATATTAATTTATTTATAAAATGTATTAATATTTAATATTTTTCTTTAAACATGTCTGTTATTTTCCAAATAACAATAATTACTATTAATATTGTTTCTGTTGAAAATGTTTCCCAAAACCGTTTTTATATTAATTAATTTATTAATATTTCATAATTTTCTTTAGAAATGTCTGTTATTTTCCCCATAACAATTTTATTAATATTTATATTTATATTTAACATGTCACTGCAAATGTGTAAGAGAAACCTAAAACTTTTGTGTGGATAAAAGTGTGTTCAACATCAAAACCATGACTTTTATTTTATATTAATATAAAATATTAATATTGATTCTGCAGAAAAGTGTATTTTTATTAATATTTATTTATTAAGAATGTTGATTAATATCGATTGTAATAGTTATTTTTCCAATAATAGACTTATATATATTATTAATGGTAATATTGATAGTAATATAGAACATGAGAAGGTCAATGTGAGTGTAAACATAATGAAAAAAAAATACTTATATTAATATATTTATTTATTTTGTGGTTAAGCCACCAAGGGGCTTGAAAAGTTTGATAACCTCTGTTCTGGAAACTTTCATGTTGTAAATATCCTGTCAGGCACTAGAGGGAGACACTGAGTCTGACTGAATGTGTGTCTGTGAGGGTAATGAGGGTGAACAGCGTCTACAGTTTGGGTGCTATATCTGGTTTGCAGCTGTTTCTCAAATCGTTTGTCAGATTTCCGCTTTTAGTAATTCATCTCGTATGGTGTGTGTGTGTGTGTGTGTGTGTGTGTGTGTGTGTGTGTGTGTGTGTGTGTGTGTATGAGTGTGTGCTCTTGTTTTTGTGACATATCAGGACACAACTCTGTATAATGACATGGTTATGACACAGGTATTACAAGGAGAGGGTGACTTATGAGGATATAACCCATGTCCCCATTTTACAAAACGCTTATAAATCATACAGAATGAGTTTTTTTGAGAAAGTAAAAATGCACAAAGTTTACTGTGCGGGTTAGGGTTAGCTGTAGGGATGGTGAAGGGCCATAGAATATACAGTTTGTACAGTATAAAAACCATTACGGCCTAGATTACGGGATGTCCCCACTTTACACAAAAACAAACGAGTGTGTGTGTGTGTGTGTGTGTGTGTGTGTGTGTGTGTGTGTGTATGCATGAGTAAAACTGTGGAGACTGGCAGGAATTTCTTGCCATTTCAGTTCAATCTACGGCAGGTGAAATCTTGAATTCTCCTTAGTTCAAATCAGATTCTGGCCCCCCAAATGGGTAAAAGAGAAAGTCAACACCCCTCTGATGGAAAGAGAGAGGGAGAGCATGGTCTGAGGAAATGAAACTGTATGTTTTTCTCTCTCTTTCTCTGTTTCTGTTTGCAAATGGACCCAGTGCCCCAGATGAATGGGGGGAGAGTGTTTTAAATGAGTCAGTGGCACGCACAGACGCCATTCTCCTCCCTCAGGCACTGGCATGCCAAAGTCTGCTCCAGTATCCCAGCTGCCCCTGCTCGCATGTGGCCAATAAGCAGAAAAATAAAGCCAGAAACAGGCAGCACTTTGTGCTTGTGTGCAGGTGCACAGACGTTTCTCTTACACCTGTTGGTAAATTCTGACGCACAGGACGTGAACGCTAAATGAAACTCCAGACGAGCATACCAGTCTTCTTCATCTTCTTCCTCCTCAGCCTCATAATAGGCTTGCACGAACTGTTTTTACTTTAACAGTTTTTCAATCGATCATGTTGAGTTCACTAGTGACACTAGGCAGTTCAGAGGCAGTAGTTCCTGTGACAGATCATTTTAAAAGATATCTTAACATTATATCATATATTAACATGAATAGCAATGTCATAAAAAAATTATTTATTGTAATTATTGAATTAATAATTTATTTTAAAAAAATAACTTTTTTTATATTTTATTCTACACATGATTTAAATAAAAATGTAAACACTATTTAGCATTCATGGGAAAAACATGTATCGTTCAAATTCTTAGTATTATTATTATTATATAGTCTTGTTGTCATTACTGTGGAAGAGTAATCATTTTAATTGCAAATTATTCAAAATTCAAATCTTTTTATTCAGTTGTATTGAATTTTTACAAATTATTCAAAATGTAAATGTTTTTAGTAATCATGGAATAGCATGGAATCTTATTGACATGACTTGCATTCTGTTACTCTTTTTGTTGTTTAAATGTTAAAGTGACCCTTTCTTTATTTTTCTCGTCCAGGTACAGATCTGTTCCCTCAGAGGTCATCTTTCCCGTCTCTCTCTCCATTAACGGCTCCTCGCTTCTCTGATTCACACATGCATTATCCGGGTCCCTTCACTTACTCTGCCAACCCGTCCAGCACTGGAATCGGCGGTCTCAGCGTGACCGGGATGCCCACCTCCAGCCGCTACCACACCTACCTTCCGCCTCCATACCCCGGCAACCAGAACCAGAACTCCCACTTCCAGACCAACTCCTCACCGTACCACCTGTACTACGGCACTGGATCCGGTTCCTACCAGTTCTCCATGGTTCCAACCGGCGGCACCGGATCGGGAGGCGACAGGTCGCCCACCCGTATGCTGACGTCCTGCACCGGGACGGGCGGAGCCGGAGGCACTGGCGCTGGAAACAACAGCCTGCTCAACGCCAGCCTCGGCAACCAGAGCGACGGTGTGGATGCAGACGGTAGCCACAGCAACTCACCCACAGCGATGAGTGCATCGACACGCATAGACGAGTCCGTCTGGAGGCCTTACTGAGAAATAGTGAAAAAAAAGAGGTTGAAATTAAGAGAAAAGGTGAAAAGTCTTGCATGTTTGATCGTTTTGTTTCTTCGTTTCTATGACATGTCAATCACTTCTAAGACAACCAAAGTGATCCAGACCAGAAATGAAAGAGCTTTTGCTCTGGACGCGCCATACGGGACAGAAATGGACCTCCGTTGATCAAAACTAAAGGAGGACACAAGTCTAACAGGAAAATGAGGTGTATATAGAAAGATTATAATTGAAAAATAATAAGAAAAGTCATCCCATAGTAATATCTCAGCAACTTTTCTTACTAAAAAAGCTGAAAAACCAAAGAAAAAATGGCAGGTGCTTCATGGACATATTCTGATGAGCCTGTCTCAGAAAAAAAGCCAATTCATCCAGCCTTACAAACCATTCTGCCTGAAAGCTTTAATTCCCAGAGTGCTTTGCAATCACAAGGAAGTTCCTGTAAACAATATGAAAGAGCTTCACAGAGCTGCAGGACTGTGGGACTTTCAGTGTGTAAATATGATGATAAACAAAAATGCTACCCACAAGTTTCAGGTACTTTCCAAACTTGCTGAGATAGTCTTGAAATGATCATATAATGCAAGTGTTGGGCAGTGTCAGCTTTGTGGGTTGTTATGCCAATGGGTTTGTTCATTTAAACGGATTTTAGGGTGAATATCACAAAACCTGTCAGGAACATATTCAGGTTATGTTTAATAAGAAATAAGAAATTATATTTTGCATGAAGAAAATGATGCTTAAATGTAAATTATTTCATTTGCAAATCATTTAAATTTACATAAATGAAGGCATCATGTTCGTCATGCAAAAAAAAATTTTTGCTTTGATTTTAGGGTGAAATGTGATCTGGACGTGTTTTCGTGAGATGCACCCTTTAGCTGCAGGTTCTCGATTTGTAGAAACAGTGTCTATAACCCAAATATAGACCAGTAATTTTTTTGTTTTGTTTAGTTTTTTTCTTGCTTCATGCCAATATCACGAACAATTCATTTGCTTTTGAACTTGTGGAGACTCATTGTTTTTGGAATAGTTTTTAGAGTCTTTTGTTTTTTCTCAGTGTTGATCGCTTTTTCTTCCGACTATTGATTTGTTTGAGCTCAGTTTTATGGTTTGTGTATTTTATTATTTTTTTATTTATTTGAGCCAAAGAGGATGTGTTTTCGGGTCACAAACATTTTTTTTTCTCCTTTTCTTCTTCTTCTTTGTTTTAATACAAAATTGGAAGTTGTGCTACTGTAATATATTCTTTCTAAATTATACAAAAATTTTAATGTAATGTCTATGTTTTTCCAATGCAGCTTTATGCACTAAAACATTTATTTAAGAGGTTCTATGTCCTTGTTAAACCACATACTGGAGACATTCTTACCGGATTGAGTTCCATATGATATTTAGTCATGTGCCTGAAAGGCCTCAACCATCACAAACCAAAGAGTCCAACAATCACCTGTTGTCATTCCACGTCTCTAAAGTGTGAAAAATATGTTGCTCTAAGCACCTACATTATGTGTCTACTTTTTTTACCTTGTTCTTGGTATGACTGAAATCGGAGACAATAATTGGGCACGTTTGAAAGAAGATCGGCCTAGATTATTTGAATAACAAAACCATGCACAAGCTCATACACAGAGAGTAAAGTGGCCATGACACACACACATACATACATTCACGTAACAGGTGTAATGTAAGTGAATATTTCAGCCCATAACCCAGAGGTTTTTTCCCATGCTCACACCTGCTGCCATCACCTGGGGGCAAAGAGCCCCAAAAGAGCAAAGGAAACAGATCGAAAGATGGATGAAGAGAGATGTATCTCCTTTCTCAATCTCTGGTCATCCTTCAGGCCTTGTTATCCAAGCAGAAGTGCCCGTGTTCAGCTTGATTCACGGCCGCTTTGATGCTGTTATGTGGGCGGTTATTTTCCTTCCCTTTGTGCCTCTGCTTGATTATCGCCTAAAGCTGCAGGCTACAGGAAAGATGTGAGCTGGTCTAGTTACAAGCAGGAGTCGATTCTCTCCTGCAAGGACTTCTGGGTAATAGAATCCCTGGGTAAACTGTTTGCTTCTGCAATTCTTTCATGTCGTATGATGATTCTCTCTCAGTGCCTCGGTCTGGAACTCTTAATGTCTGTGGCTACAAAATTGTCGTATTTTCCCCCGAGTTTGTTGTGATCGTTGATTATGATTGAGATTGAAATCAAGCTAAATTAAGATTTGCTGGCCCAAAACAAGACCAAAAACCTATCTATTTATTTCCACACTATCAGTACTGATCGTTATTGTGTGTTTCCTTGGAACAGTCTGTTCACTAAAAGGTACTGTACCAAAACCTAACTCTTAAAAATAAAGGTTCTTTATTGCCATTTATGGTTCAATTAAAAAACATCCATGGATCCTTTGTAATAGTGGAATAGGATCTTCACAATTAGGGAAAATAAATGGTTCTTTTATGAAATGTTCGCTGAAAGGTTCATTGCTGAGAAAATGCCCTTGTAGAACCTTTATTTTTAAGAGTGTACTGAGCTCCCTACATAGGCAGCACAGAATCTGTACCAAAAATTAAGCCTGTGTGTTTGTCACTGTGTGAAATGTTCTGAATCAGTCACTTATTTGAAGGCAGATGCCTATGTAGGCATCAATAAAGCTCAATAAGTTTTGGAACATAACCCTAAAAGTTGCCAGTGAAGTGAATATCACTGAAGTTTTGTAAAATGCACAGATTCTAATCATGCTGAAAAAGCTAAAAAAAGCACAACACACTCCTGTAGAACAAATGTTCTTTTTCAGTCATTGTATGTTTGTATGTTTGGTTCTGAAATATGCTCTTTTGTTCCTTCATTGTGTGCTAATGATGTATTTTTTTTAATGCATTTTAATAAAAAAAAGAATAATAATAAAAAGATCAGGATTTGCTTGTGGTTTTAAATTTTATCTACTTTATTTTATTTAGCCATTGATTTTAAAATGCCACAAAAAGTTATATAAATGTTATTTCCTCAATATTTCCAAAATCCAATGGAGTCATTTGTTTGAGATGGTTTAACATAATTTTTGTCACTTAAATAGTTTTACAGACAGAAATTAAACTACTTCTAACTTTTAAAATTATGTGCATTTACATAGTCTACAAACATGTCTACACAAAATATTCACAGTACTAAATAAAATGTAATAATATATTATTACATTTTATTTAGTACTGTGAATATTTTGTACGTATACATAAAAATATGTATACATTATAATATTTTATTATGTATACATAAAAAATGTTTAAGTCTCTACTAGGTTTCAGGTTGGTGTAAGATTTTTTTAATGTTTTTGAAATAAGTCTCTTATGCTCATCAAGGCTGCATTTGTTTAAGCAAAATACAGTAAAAATATTTTATATTGCTATATTATTATTACAATATTAATATTACTAAATATGATTTTCTATTTTAATATTTTATTTTAAAAAAATCATCAAGCTTAATTTTCAGCAACTCACATGTTCCTCCAGAAATTATTCTAATATGCTGATTATTTCTTATTATTATGTTTTGTGGAAACTGTGATATATTTTTACATGATTCTTTGATGAATGGGAAGTTCATTAGTTCAGCATTTATTGCAAATAGAAATCTTTTGTACCATTTTCAATGTCTTTACTGGCACTTTTGATCATTTAATGTATCCCTGCTGATTAAAAGTACAAACTGAAAAACTAAACAAATAAATCTTGCAGGCCCCATTTGAACAGTAGTGTAAGAGGCCTAGAAAAAGCTTTTACTCTAAACAAATCAGAGCTATTTTACTCTGCTAAATCTGCATCATTACTAAATGTAGCTAAAGAAATAAACGGTCTCAAATTAAACTGTCAAACTTCACATCCCTTGCTCATAACCCTCAAATGTGAAGGTTTGTTTTTTCAAACAGTCAAGCCAACATTCAAAGTTTGTCTTGACAAACCTTCCTTGTCTAAATGAATGTCAGTAAGTTTATGTGTCGACGTGCTTTGTGTCACTTAACTTGAAGTTCACACTAACAAGTTCTCACTTCACAATCATAGCTGCGCTCAGTTTTCACGCCTTCAACCGGACAAACAGCAGCTGCTTGATATCCTCACATAATGTGAAAGATGTTGGAAGATTCACACGGTTCATCATTTATTTACATTTATTCATTTAGCTGACGCTTTTATCCAAAGCAACTTACAATTGCTATATATGTCAGAGGTCGCACGCCTCTGGAGCAACTAGGGGTTAAGTGTCTTGCTCAGGGACACACTGGCGTTTCACAGTAGATTCAAACCCGGGTCTCTCACACCACAGGCATGCGTCTTATCCACTGCGCTAACACCACTCCATCAGATTTAACTGTGCCATCTGTAAGCCCTCAGGACACAAACACAGAGCTCTGCTGCTCGGACCGTGTTGAAAGTAAACTTGGCCACTCTTCCAAACCTGTCATGCAGTCAGCAGGCATTACTGTCAGAACAGGTCATTACTGGAAAAGTCTAAATTGGATGTGGTCACTTGCATCACACTCAGCGGGATGTAAATATAGACGGTGAATTCACCTGATGAGGAGTGTTAAGTGAATATGACGGGGTCGACAGCTGTGTGCTGCATTTCAACACAAGGACTCTACTGTTGTGTTTTTGGCATTGTAAGGGGAACATGCTGTTATTGCACAAACTTTTCTTTGTTTAATTTTATCTATCTATCTATCTATACATCCATCAATCCATCCATTTATCTCTGGTCTGTCTTGTCCATGATGAATGTAACATCAACCAGTCATGTTTTTGAATTCGTATATTTCGGTTTCAAATAAACACTACAATGAGAACCTTATCTTAAATTTTCCTCTTGAACCCCATGTTCCAGTCACTCTCCCAGAGCGCAGATAAAGGTCACGCTTTTAATTAACTAAAGCTCAAGAGAAGAACTGACACACGGACCGGGATGCAGGAAGGCTTTTCTCTTTCTTACACAAAGAGAAAGTCACAGGATAAGCCTCTTTCTCTGAGAGACATCTGAATTTAACACAATTGTATCATGAAATGTTATTGCAAGAAAGAAATCTATACTGATACAAAAGATTTCTGTTTCAAAGAAATGCTTTCACTTCATTAAACAACCCTTAAAAATATCTATCACAGTTTCGACAGAAACATGAATTGCTTTAAGCATTAATAATAATAAGAAATGTTTCAAATCAGCATATCAGAATGATTTCTAAAGGTTCATGTGACCACTGAAGACTGGAGTAATGATTCTGAAAATTCAGCTTTGCATCACAGGAATAAATTACTTGTAAAAATATAATTAAAAAAGAAAACCATTATTTTAAATTGTAATACTTGACAATGTTACCATTTTACTGTATTTTTTATCAAATACATTCAGCTTTAGTGAGCATTAGACTTCTTTCAAAAAGAATACAAATCTTGCCAACCCCAGGCAAGTTTAAGTTTATTTTTACATTCTATTGACTGTGGCTCTGGGAAGGCGGCTTCACTTGGTTTAAAACACATAAAAGAAAAAGTAGGACAAAGACAAACAAGAGCGGATATATTTGGGAAAATAGGGGACTGTGTAAAATGGCTTTGGTTTCTCATGGAAACACTTCTTGGGTCATGAGGGAGCCCTCTGGTACCTGCATCCATACGAAACCCATTACAGCTGTACTGACCTCTCTCTTCCCAAACTCCGTGAGACGAGGGAACAAGCGGGATGGAACCGGTTTGCTTCAGGAGGCTGTGAGCGCGGGACTACTTTTTAACTGGACCCGAGAAAAACAGACTGGGATGGGAAAGAGAAACTGTCCAAAATCATGATTCCCACACAGAGACCGTGAAACAGAGACCACAGGGACCAAAAACTGATGATTATTCTCACATTCCCTCTCATGAGGAGACAGAGACCAAAGATGATTCTTCTGAATTTAAGATGTAATGGGGGAGAAGACAGAAGAGAATGAGTTATAATCACTTCATTAACATCTCATCAAATCTCAGCGGCACAGACACCATGCAACCAAATAGAGACTTTGCTTTTGTCTCCCGCTTATCTGATTTTTCTCCTGGTGATCTCATAAATCTTGATTTCACATCTTGATCTCAAAATCATCAATTCTTCCTAAACTAAATGATCTTAGCTGCTATCGCCATTCATTTTATAGCTCTAAATTAATACTGTTTGTCAACTATTGATAATGTTTGTTTTTTTTTACAGTTTTTCTCGATTGGTTTGGCTCATTTCTTGAAACCGAGATGACATTCTCAAAACCATAAGGTCATTTGGCCAAACAGTCTTACAGTTCTGCTCAACATTATAGCTCACTAGCAAAATCAAATATCTTTCCCCAAACTCTTCTTCCATGCTTCAAAAGCAGATTCCTTTCCCATATAAAAGGTCAGTAGAGTCAAAATAGCACAGATCCTTCTCAATTGCCTTGGCACATGTGCATTCATTTAGTGCTTTTGTCAAAATAACCTGGATGGTTTAGCACAACACCATGGATCCCCTGCAAAAGCTCATATCTCTCCCAAAACAGTTTATCCATGTGTCAAAACTAAATATCCTTCTCATATAAATAGTCAATGCCCCCAAAATGCATTATACCTTTGGCATTGTTTAAGCACTGCAAGTCAAAATGCTTAGACGTTTTGTCACTGAGGCACAGGTCTAGCAACAGAATACCACTATGAATAAAACTAAAAGATTTTACAGTAAAATCAGCCTCCAATAAACCACTCACACTCAAGGAAACTGTAAACATTTTTATTCGTACAAAGAAATGTTAACATTAGAGAACATACTGTGAAAAGAAAACATATACAGGATTCTGTAAATGTGAACAGTTATAAACACAAACAAAAAACAAAAAAAACTCTAGCCTACCATACTGTAAATAAAGTTTCAGAACTATAGTACAGTAATATTTTCAGTGGTCGCCATTGTCACCCTCTCTTTCCTGGCCACCATCCTCATCCTCCTGGCCATCGACGCGCTGCTCTCTGTTAGGCCATAAATTCTCATCCACATCGCAACGGATATTTTCTCTTGCGATGCAGCGAGGGAAGAAACGGCGTGAATGTCTCAACCATCCCCTACATTGATCCCCTGTGATGTCCTCACATGCAGCATCCATTGCATGCAGCAGGGCCCTCTGGTCTTGAGCCTGATGCTCATACACCCTCCACCTCCAAGCTGATTGATTGTCAAGTACTGTCATAAATTTATCAAATGTTCCAAGAAATTCTTTCATGGTATTATATCTTTGACTAATTTTGACAGTTAAACAGACAATTGTGCATATGATGACTTACACAATGAAACCATGCTGATATGTTTTGGAGAGAGTAACCATTTCACTGAAAAATCAACTAATCAGTTTAGATCAGCAAGATCTATTTATTTGGAAAATGTGCTAAATGTGGGCTCATTGTGCTAACTGTAGCTACTTGTACATAATCATTTGAAAAAAAGCACAGAGTCACTTGAGACATGGACTAAAGCATTTGCAATTTGATAAAACCAATGAAAAATGACATTCTGTTGTGAACAATTGCAAGGTGGTTTGGAGATTTGTCCATGTTATTTTGAGAATGTCATCTCGGTTTCAAGAAATGAGCCAAACCAATCGAGAAAAACTGTAATAAAGAATGATTTCTTATATTATTTATTTATTATGAAATATATATTGTTTATTTTGTTTTAAAAAAACATGAACATATAAAAATATAACCTTCAAGGCTAAAAAAAAAAAAAAAAAGAAAAAAAAAAAACCCGGCCCTGTTCCCACAATGCATCATGAGAACTGATGCAGCAGGCTGGTTTTCTCACATAAAAATGACATGTGATCAAACTCCAACAAGAATAGATATTGTTTCCTGAGGAGCCGGGAAATCAGGAGGAGGTGCACGCGGGGCTTGAGACTGCATCTTATAAGGGCTCTTGGCTCATTAGCTGACTTTGGGAGAATCAGAGATGGGGGGTGGGGGGTTAAACCCTCTCACACCCCTCATTCCCCCATCACCCCATCTCCCAGCAGACACAGTCCACGGGAACAGCCCTCATAATCAAGAGCTGGGAAATGACCTGACATTACATTTGTTTCCTTCTAAAAGCAACAAATTTAGACACATATATCTAACAATAGCAATGAAAGAATAATAGCTAGAACAATAGTACACTATATGGATGGATGGATGGATGGATGGATGGGTGGTTGGTTAGATAGATAGATAGATAGATAGATAGATAGATAGATAGATAGATAGATAGATAGATAGATAGATAGATAGATAGATAGATAGATAGATAGATAGATAGATAGATAGATAGACAGACAGATAGATAGATAGATAGATAGATAGATAGATAGATAGATAGATAGATAGATAGATAGATAGATAGATAGATAGATAGATAGATAGATAGATAGATAGATAGATAGATAGATAGATAGATAGATAGATGGATGGATAGAATTCTTCTTAGAACTCAGTCAAGTACTAATATTAGCCTGTGCTGTGTCATCCCAGGTTATCCTTGGTGATTTTAACATCCATGTTGACACTGTCTGCTGTAATACTGCTCAATTATTGACTGTACTGGACTGTTTCAATCTGATTCAGAATCAGAACATTAACTTTCCAACTCACAATTAGAGCTGAAGATCTTTGCCCGAACCCGACGGGATCTAGCTCAGCTTTTGATACTATTTGTCATAAGATATTACTCTCTCATCTAGCAAAAGTTGGTATCTCAGGTTCTGCATTATTCTGGTTCTCCTCATATCTCACAGATAGGCAATACTTCATCTCACTGCACAATTCCAAATCTCCTACTGTCTTGCTCAAATAAGGAGTTCCCCAGGGCTCAGTTCTCGGACCATTATTTTTCATCCACTATATTCAGCCTCTTGGCCAAATAATTTGTCGTCATGGTTTTAACTACCACTATTATGCTGATGACATCCAGATATCTACTGCTTGTCAACTAGATTCTACCCAGTCGATGACATCCTTATCCTCATGTGTCAGTGAGTTAAAGGATTGGCTACATTCTAATATTCTCAGTCTGAACTTGAATAAAACAGAAATTTTAATAATTGGTCCCCCATCTCTAATAAAACATTGTTTTTACATTGGCTACTGTTAGAAACCTGGGTTTCACTCTAGACCCATCACTAACCTTGGGTGACCACATTAGCAAACTCTCCAAAGCTGCTTTTTTTTCAACTTTGTCGAATTGCACAATTTCGTCCTTTTCTGAGTAGAAAAGATGCAGAATCATTAGTGCATGATTTTATTACCACTCGCCTAGACTATACTGTAACGCTCTTTTCTCTGGCTTACCAGCTCACTCCATCGTTCGTCTGCAGTACATTCAAAATTCTGCTGCCAGATTTTAACTTCAACAAAAAAATCTGCTCACATCACCCCTATTTTATTTAATCTTCACTGTATCTATTCGTGTGCAATACAAAATCCTTCTGCTCACCTTGAAGGCACTTAAAGGTCTTGCTCCCTCCTATCTTTCTGACCTACTATCTTCTTATATACCTTCTTGCACACTCCGGTCTTCTAATTCTGAACTTCTTTCTGTACCTAGGTTCCACCTATCTTCAATGGGCTGCAGGTCCTTTTCTGTTATTGCACCCAAACTTTGGAATTCACTTCCCCTGGAACTCAGAACAGTCACCTCTTTTAGTGAATTCAAGTCAAAACTTAAAACTTATTTGTTTAATCAACACTATCACTAATTTACATGTGTATTTGTCCGTTTTGTTTTCCATTTTTATGTCTTCACTACATAATCTGTGTTATATGCAACTGCATTATTTGCATTATTTGCATTGGGTAAATGTCCAATGAAATTGTTCCTTGTTATCAATTTTTGTTGCTTTGGTGTACAATGTTCAATGTCCTTGAGCTCAGGAAAGGCGCTATATAAATTAAACATAGTATTATTATTATTATAAATAGATAGATAGATAGATAGATAGATAGATATTTCCTACAGGAAAATGCTTCAGTGTGTGTCCATGTATATATGTTTAACATTCTCAGAGATTGTACACTTTCACATCTGCTCCCCTGAGGCTGAAACAGAGCCATCTCTCCTTAATATCTCCATCCGATGGAGGAATTCACATTTAGACATAATTACTGAGATAAAACACGGGGAATGAGAGGAGAAACAAAGCTCACCCTCCATTTTTTAGGCCTGGAAAGAAAGAGTCATGTTGATGAGGGGGTTTTCCTCAATGATGACAGAGCGGAGGTGGATCACAGGAAACGTTTCAAACGTGTTAATGCTCCAGATTACCTCACCAAACCCACCGCACGTGGGTGTGTGTGAGTCTATGTCTATTCTTTGATTGTCTCTGCTGAAGATCCTCCCCAGAACTTTGCTTTCATCCGAGACTCTCCTACAGGAAAGTCTTCCTGGCATCCCGTCTCATTTGCAGTGTGTGTTTGTGCATGCTGTAATGGGCCATAACGTAGTCTGTTGTTTCATATCAGGCCTCATTAGCCAAACTGCTTTTGAAAAACTAAGTGAAATTTTGGACATGAATGAGCCGCTCTAAATCACAGGCACTGGTCATGAATGAAAAGCGCCAGCGTTTTGAAAATACCAGTGTCTCTGAATAAAAGTTAAGTCTCTCTGAACTGCTTACATATGTTTTATGTGTTTTCTGCATTATAAAAAAGACCCTTTTTATGAAGTTTACAATTCACTAGAATCTAGCAAGCTGCCTATTAGGCAGACATCATAAGTACCAGACTTTTGCTGTCAGATTTTAAAGCAGCATCACATATGTGACCCTGGAGCACAAAACCAGTCTTAAGTCGCTGGGGTATATTTGTAACAATAGCCAAAAATACATTGTATGGGTCAAAATTATAGATTTTTCCTTTATGCCAAAAATCATTAGGATGTTAAGTAAAGATCATGTTCCATGAAGATATTTTGTAAATTTCCTACCCTAAATATATAAAAACTTAATTTTTGATTATTAACATGCATTGCCCAGAACTTCATTTGGACGAAGGCGATTTTGTCAATATTTAGAATTTTTAGGTTTCCAAATAGTTGTATCTCGGCCGAATATTGTCCGATCCTAATAAACCATACATCAAAGGAAGGCATATTTATTCAGCTTTCAGATGGTGTAGAGATGTATATGTGTGTGTGTATATATATATATATATATATATATATATATATATATATATATATATATATATATATATATATATATATATATATATATACAACCCGAATTCCGGAAAAGTTGGGACGTTTTTTAAATTTTAATAAAATGAAAACTAAAAGACTTTCAAATCACATGAGCCAATATTTTATTCACAATAGAACATAGATAACATAGCAAATGTTTAAACTGAGAAAGTTTACAATTTTATGCACAAAATGAGCTCATTTCAATTTTGATTTCTGCTACAGGTCTCAAAATAGTTGGGACGGGGCATGTTTACCATGGTGTAGCATCTCCTTTTCTTTTCAAAACAGTTTGAAGACGTCTGGGCATAGAGGCTATGAGTTGCTGGAGTTTTGCTGTTGGAATTTGGTCCCATTCTTGCCTTATATAGATTTCCAGCTGCTGAAGAGTTTGTGGTCGTCTTTGACGTATTTTTCCTTTAATGATGCGCCAAATGTTCTCTATAGGTGAAAGATCTGGACTGCAGGCAGGCCAGGTTAGCACCCGGACTCTTCTACGATGAAGCCATGCTGTTGTTATAGCTGCAGTATGTGGTTTTGCATTGTCCTGCTGAAATAAACAAGGCCTTCCCTGAAATAGACGTTGTTTGGAGGGAAGCATATGTTGCTCTAAAACCTTTATATACCTTTCAGCATTCACAGAGCCTTCCAAAACATGCAAGCTGCCCATACCGTATGCACTTATGCACCCCCATACCATCAGAGATGCTGGCTTTTGAACTGAACGCTGATAACATGCTGGAAGGTCTCCCTCCTCTTTAGCCCGGAGGACACGGCGTCCGTGATTTCCAACAAGAATGTCAAATTTGGACTCGTCTGACCATAAAACACTATTCCAATTTGAAATAGTCCATTTTAAATGAGCCTTGGCCCACAGGACACGACGGCGCTTCTGGACCATGTTCACATATGGCTTCCTTTTTGCATGATAGAGCTTTAGTTGGCATCTGCTGATGGCACGGCGGATTGTGTTTACCGACAGTGGTTTCTGAAAGTATTCCTGGGCCCATTTAGTAATGTCATTGACACAATCATGCTGATGAGTGATGCAGTGTCGTCTGAGAGCCCGAAGACCACGGGCATCCAATAAAGGTCTCCGGCCTTGTCCCTTACGCACAGAGATTTCTCCAGTTTCTCTGAATCTTTTGATGATGTTATGCACTGTAGATGATGAGATTTGCAAAGCCTTTGCAATTTGACGTTGAGGAACATTGTTTTTAAAGTTTTCCACAATTTTTTTACGCAGTCTTTCACAGATTGGAGAGCCTCTGCCCATCTTTACTTCTGAGAGACTCTGCTTCTCTAAGACAAAGCTTTTATAGCTAATCATGTTACAGACCTGATATCAATTAACTTAATTAATCACTAGATGTTCTCCCAGCTGAATCTTTTCAAAACTGCTTGCTTTTTTAGCCATTTGTTGCCCCCGTGCCAACTTTTTTGAGACCTGTAGCAGGCATTAAATTTTAAATGAGCTAATTAAGTGGATAAAAGTGTAAAATTTCTCAGTTTAAACATTTGCTACGTTATCTATGTTCTATTGTGAATAAAATATTGGCTCATGTGATTTGAAATTCCTTTAGTTTTAATTTAATTAAAATTTAAAAAACGTCCCAACTTTTCCGGAATTCGGGTTGTATACAGTACAGACCAAAAGTTTGGACACACCTTCTCATTCAAAGAGTTTTCTTTATTTTCATGACTATAAAAATTGTAGAGTCACACTGAAGGCATCAAGGGCTATTTGACCAAGAAGGAGAGTGATGGGGTGCTGCGCCAGAAGACCTGGCCTCCACAGTCACCGGACCTGAACCCAATCGAGATGGTTTAGGGGTGAGCTGGACCGCAGACAGAAGGCAAAAGGGCCAACAAGTGCTAAGCATCTCTCGGGGAAACTCCTTCAAGACTGTTGGAAGACCATTTCAGGTGACTACCTCTTGAAGCTCATCAAGAGAAGCCAAGAGTGAGCAAAGCAGTAATCAAAGCAAAAGGTGGCTACTTTGAAGAACCTACAATATGACATATTTTCAGTTGTTTCACACTTTTCTGTTATGTATATAATTCCATATATAATTCCACATGTGTTAATTCATAGTTTTGATGCCTTCAGTGTGAATCTACAATTTTCATAGTCATGAAAATAAAGAAAACTCTTTGAATGAGAAGGTGTGTCCAAACTTTTGGTCTGTACTGTATATATATATATATATATATATATATATATATATATACACACACACATATACATGTGCGAAGCTAGAAACATCAGTTTTATTTTTTATTAGAGATGGGGGACCAATTATTAAAATTTCTGTTTTATTCAAGTTCAGACTGAGAAAATTAGAATGTAGCCAATCCTTTAACTCACTGACACATGAGGTTAAGGATGTCATCGACTGGGTAGAATCTGGTTGACAAGCAGTAGATATCTGGATGCCATCAGCATAACAGTGGTAGTTAAAACCATGACGGCAAATTATTTGGCCAAGAGGCTGAATATAGTGGATGAAAAATAATGGTCCGAGAACTGAGCCCTGGGGAACTCCTTATTTGAGCAAGACAGTAGGAGATTTGGAATTGTGCAGTGAGATGAAGTATTGCCTATCTGTGAGATATGAGGAGAACCAGAATAATGCAGAACCTGAGATACCAATACTTTGAGTTACTTTAAGGTAAATGTGATCTCATAATTCATTGTGCCTCAAAATGCATCCAAGATGGCTAACAAAATTAGACAAATGTTGATAATGAATATCTTTGTAACTACTTTAAAGTACCGTATCCTAGTGAAACATTCTAATACCAGACTCACATATGAATGAATCTCCTGTGTCTTGTGCTCCAGAAACAGAAAATGGATAACACTCACAGCTGCTTTCATTTTCAGAAGGGAAGATTTGACAGAAGAAGCAAACAAAGTGTGAGTTGTTAAATGGCATGTTACTGTTGTCACCACACATGGATCTGAGCCGAAAACGTGTGTGTATCAGTGTAGCTTTACTTTTAGAGGGTGAGCACATGTATATCTTTTAATTGTATCTTTGGGTCCACATTTAATGTTAGTGGAAGCTGTTTTTGAACCAAACTACACTAAGAAAGAAAGAAAGAAAGAAAGAAAGAAAGAAAGAAAGAAAGAAAGAAAGAAAGAAAGAAAGAAAGGAAGCGCTGTGAGTAAAGCGTGTGTGTTATTGATGGTTAAAGCAGTCAGTGCTGTTATGCTACTTAATGCCACAAGCTGGAGCTAATGGAGCTATTAGACTAAAGCCCTTATTCCCCACAGAGAGACACAGACAGAGATGCTGAGGGAAGATCAAGGGTCTAGTCTGGTTTTTCTTTTTGCATTAATAGATCACCAAATTTGACCTACTTGATTAAAGCATCAGGTTTACAACCTACATTATTTTCCTCAAATCTATGAAAACATGATCATTTTATAGTATTCATATTATTTTAATTAGATGAATAATGCACAATATCTGCAAAAATTGCATTAGTATTCATTTTTTATAACACATTCTGATGTTTTAGTAATACTTGTCTTATGGCCACACACAGTTTAGTGTTAATGCAAATGATTACTGTGATATTGGCGACCCCTAGTGATCAGCCTTATGTACTGTTAATCTTGGCATGTAATTTCAAAGATCTATTACCGACTATTTATGACCTGAACTTTCTCTTAGTTATTATACAGCAATGTATTATTAAACAGTTTTGATATATCTTTGTTGAAATGAGCACCGTTTTGAGTATTTTCACAAGCCAATGCAGTGAAAACAGAAAAATTAATAGATTAATAGATGAGTAACATTGTTGAAAATTGTAATTTTGTTGACTCTTAATTGCTTGTGATATTCCTCATTTGTGAGTAGCTTTGGATAAAAGCATCTGATTAATGATTAAATCCAAATTAATAATGAGGCCTAACATTGTAACATTGAAAATGATTCCTCATAGTTCACCCAGCACACTTTACAGTCCAACAGACTGACTTATATGTGATTCTCACTCCACAAAGCTTGCACTGCAATGTGTGTGTGATAACGTCAGTATTTGTACATGAACATTTAATGCTGTTCTTTTCTATAGAAAGTGGATTTTGTTCTGCTAAGCTGCAAATGAACATAATAGAAGTCTCAAATGTCATTCATGCTTGAGTTCAGTTCCAAATTGAGCCTTTAGGTTTCTTCTGTCTATTGGACATTGATGATGTGATTGAACATGACTATAAATGAGATTCGAAAACCTAAACAGATGATAAACTCAGTGAACATTTGGAATATAGTGCATGACTTCTATGGACTACTTTTGGGGTTTTTAGGGACTTTTTGAAATCGAGCCATCCACTGCTCGCATGATTTTTCTCTTGTATTTCATTGAAAATTTTACTGCCTGTAGTTCCCCTGCCACGCGTGATTAGGTGCGTCTGCCGGGTTAAAGCAGGCCTCGGCCCAGGGTTTAAAACGGTAAGCTTGGTATTACAAGTCATGCAACCACTCAACTGTAGATATTTCTTGGCAGGATGAGACATTTGCTCTTTTATTGAGCCTGAGGTCCCCTATGGTCAATTTAGTTTCAGGAATGGAAAGTCACCTGTTTCAATACTGTGAGCTCTTTACCTGGAATCATCTACACTAGTTTAAAGCCCTGTGCTGTTTATTAACAACACTTTACAATATATCCTTTTTATTAGGTCTTATTTGTTCATATTAATTAATGCATTGGTTAGGACAAACTATGAGCAACAAAAAAAACCTAAAAAAAGAAAGAAATTACAATAAATAACTAAAACAATCAAATAGGTAATACATTTCCAGTTATACAAAATGGCATATTTGCTAACAAAACATATTTGTTTCAAAAGTATATTTTATACTAATATATTTGTATAAAACTTTTAAAAATGTATATATGACAACAGCTTTTAAATGTTTTCAATCTGCAGCGTCCTGGGAGTCTTTCTCTCTCTTAAATGAGCTGAGAGCAGCTGTAGGCAGGTAACCAGTGTCAATGTTTACCCAGCTGCATGAACGCAAGTAATGAGTGTTTGGACCACTCAGACACATGAACCCCTGAACTCAGGATCTCTTCCCATTTATTCTCAAATATTAAGTAATTATAATAACTATTTTGTGCTATATGTTATTTTGTTTCACATGTGTCCTCAAATTGTATACTACCACTAATCTGCCACCACTATTACTATATTTGAAAGTTTTATTTAGTAGGTTTAGTGTTCTTCTTCTTCTTTTTTCTTTTCTTCTTCTTCTTCTTCATCTTCTTCTTCTTCTTCTTCATCCAGCTTAGCATTTCTGGTTTAAATGTTCTGGTTCATGTCACTTAGACACTTATAGGCTATCTTTGTGGACTGTTATTTTAATAGTTGTTGAGGTTTTTAAATAATGAGCATACTTGTATCTAAAACTTTTTGACATTTTTATTGCTGGACAGAGTAATCCGTTTTCTAACACTTCTCTCTTCATGAAGAGAGACAGGGTGCAAACGAGACAGGGATAGCTGCAGGGCGTAGCAAAAGGTGGCATGCGGAAAGGTGAATGCAACAACCTTAAAGGGATACCACACCCCAAGATAAACATGTTGTCATTAAACATTTACCCCATGTTGTTCCAAACCCATAAAAGCTTTGATCGTGATTCATATTTAAATATTTTGGATGAAAACTGGGAGGCTTGTGACTGTCCCATAGACTGCCAAGTAAAATACCCTCTCAAAGTCCAGAAAAGTAAGAAAAGCATCATCAGAATACTCCATATGCCATCAGTGGTTCCACTGTAACGTTATGAAGTGATGAGAATACTTTTTGTACACAAAGAAAACTAAAAGAATGACTTTATTCAACAATTCATCTCCTCTGTGTCTCTCCACATCACTGTAGAGCCATTCTGGAGATTATGAGTTAAACTACAAAGCAGGCAATGGCATTACAAAAATAAATCAAGTAAAAAGAAGTTACTGTCTTTCATCAAAATTACCGTATTGACCTGAATATAAGACGACCCTGATTATAAGACAACCCCCCTTTTTCCAGATGTACCAAATCTTGTGTTTTACTTTAAAAAAATACATATATTTTTTCTTCAATTATTTTCATATTGCATATTTTTCCTATTTTAATTTTTGTTTTGAAAGTTTGGTAAATACTGTTAAAATGTACCAACAATCACATTTAAAAATTTACAATTTTAGATATACAATAAAAATAACAGGTAGCCCATCTGAATTATAGGCCTATAACATTCGTCTATCCCTCTCATAGTAGCCTACCAAAAAAATCTTCAAATCTGGGTACTGTCTTAGGTTTTTAAATCACTTACAGAGGAAGATTGTTCCAATCAGGCTAATGACATCACGATTCATGCTGCTGTAAGCTTTGCTTTTTCTTTTGTTTACACTTGCAATCACCAGCACTTAACCAACTAATACTAGCACTCACCTTTTCTTTTCTTTTCTATCATATTCTTGAAAAAAAAAAAGAAACCTGTTCTGTACTACACTATCTGAGACTTGTCATGGCACTTGTATACTGTTGTTGTTCTCTTGTTGATTTTGATTGCTTCCACTGTCCTCATTTGTAAGTCACTTTGGATAAAAGCGTCTGCTAAATGATTAAATGTAAATGTATATTCGGGTCAGTACGATAGATTTACCCTCTAAAATCTGCTGTGTCTGCCCTAGTAGGGAACTTCTTCATAACATATGGAATAAGGACTAAACTAAGAATGAGTGAAGTAAATCAGGTGATTTGTAACTTGTAACATGGAAGTGTATCAACTAACCCATGTTACCCCCTGGTCTCCACATACTGCTGACCAGTGAAAACACAATTAAAATGACAAGCTGCACCTCAGAATGCATGTTAGATGGAAACATTGTGCATTGTGATCAAGTTTGTAGCTTATTTTAAATAGTTTGAGCACTGCAGTTCTGTTGGTGACAGTTCAATAGGAAATCAGTTGAAACCATCCAGTCATCTCATACCATTTAAGTGAATCTTCAGTTGATTCCACACACATATTAAATGTAAGTCCTTGAAAGCACGTGGTTTTCTAGCATATTTACTGTAACTTCTCATGTCAGTGCTATGACCTGTTGACAACAACAGTGGTTATACACATACAGTACAGACCAAAGGTTTGGAAACATTACTATTTTTAATGTTTTTGAAAGAAGTTTCTTCTGCTCATCAAGCCTGCATTTATTTGATCAAAAATACAGAAAAAATGTAATATTGTGATATATTATTACAATTTAAAATAATTGTTTTTAAATTTATTATACTTTAAATTATCATTTATTTCTGTGATGCAAAGCTGAAATTTTAGGATCATTATCACATGATCCTTTAGAAATCATTCTAATATGATGATTCATTATCAAAGTTGGAAACAGTTCTGCTGCTTAATATTTTTTCAGAACATGTGATACTTTTTTTTAGGATACTTTGATGAATAAAAAGTAAAAAAAAAAAAAAAAGAAAGAAAATGAAGAAGCTATGTTTTTAAAATATAAATATTTTGTAATAACAATATACACTACTGGTCAGTAATTTGGGGTCAGTAATTTTTTTTTCTTTCTTTTTTTTTAAATAAAATCAATACTTTTATTCAGCAAGGATGTGTTAAATTGATAAAAAGTGATAGTAAAGAAAATATATTATTAGAATATATATTATTAGAAAAAAAAAATTATTTTGAATAAATGCAGTTCTTTTTAACCTTTTATTCATCAAATATATTAGACAGCAGAACTGTTTCCAACACTTATAATAAATCAGAATATTAGAATGATTTCTAAATGATCATGTGATAGACTGGATGTTACATGTGACACTGAAGGCTGGAGTAATGATGCTGAAAATTCAGCTTTGCATCACAGGAATAAATTATTTTTTTTTAAGTATATTCAAATAGAAAACTATTATTTTAAGTTGTAATAATATTTCACAATATTACTGTTTTTTCTGTATTTTTGATCAAATAAATGCAGGCTTGATGAGCAGAAGAAACTTCTTTCAAAAACATTAAAAATAGTAATGTTTCCAAACTTTTGGTCTGTATACTGTATATCTAATTGTTTGATCAAAATTATTGCTATAGGGACAATTTAATTGACACTGGATATTAGTAGGCACATGATTTTACAGTATATGGTCTTGTCCATTTGCCCCTCAATGTGGTGAAATCGTCCTGTACCCTTAGCAGAAAAACAGCCCCAAAGCTGGATGTTTCCTCCTCCGTGCTTGACTGTAAGGATGGTGTTCTTGGCGGCATAGTCAAGCATTTATCTTCCTCCAAACACAGCGAGTCGAGTTTATGCCAAAGAGCTCAATTTTGGTCTCATCTGACCACAGCACTTTCTTGTTCTTTTGTTTCCATTGTGTTCTTCTCACAAGCTACAATTAAAGTTAAAGTGTCTGAACCAGGGTTAAGCTAAAACTATTAAAAATTTTCTAAATGTTGCATTTATCTGATATGGCATCTTCATTTCACTGTCACTATTACCTGCTTTATTCAGCGTAGGGATAATTTTGTGTTCCACCCTCAGCAGAAAACACGCCTGGCCCTTTAAATCCCGCTCACTTGACAGACAGCCGCACCGACCAATCATAGCGCGTTATTCTGTAGGCGTATCCACTGCGCATTTGCAGACGTCATGTGGATCCACTGCGACCTACCTTTAGCTTAGCCTTTCAAACTCTTCCTTTATTTAACGTAGATGTGTTTGGGATCTCGCCTGTTCCGGTTGTAATTAAGAAGCTGGAGGTTAGTTACGCCGGATAGACAGTTGTTTAGGCTGACTGTTCATTCGACAGGTTTGTAGAGCTTTGTGTTCAGTGATAACGAGTGGATTTCATGCGTTAGCTCGAGCTGATCTAACGTTACAGGAGAAACAGCAGTCATGGGCTCCAGAGCTTCATCCTTACTCAGAGAAGAGGACATCGAAGAAATCAAGAAAGAAACTGGATGTAAGTGGCTTTTTGATGATGATGATGATACATGCGTTAATGTAACACAAAGCTGTCTTATTGGGTAACGTTAGTTGTCATGAAGTGTTTTATGTCCTGTTTTGTGACATATGACTACACTCCATCTAAACTCTTTTAAACCGCATTTGTTCGTTCTTGTGTATGGATTGTGCTTGCAGTTTGTATGCTCGATTATTACTTGAGAAAAGGGAAAACAGTAGTTACAGTATCTAAGATTCCCTCCCTTATAGATTGATGTAATTTAATTGAATCTATATATCTATCTATCTTTATGTATATATATATATATATGATATCTGATTAGATTATTTTTTTTGTCATTACTCAGACATTTACAAATAAGTCCCTTGTGACATTTTATGTGTTTAAACAGTTGTTCATTGCTGTTTTGTAATATTGGGGCTATAATAATGGAAGATGCATTAACGTATTTCTTATTTATCTAAAAAATGCTTCGGCTTTCTGTACTGATGAACCACATGGAGAGAAACGTCCACCTCCACAACATCTAGAAATAGACTGGGGATATGGTTTATACATTATCGGGGCTGTATGGGTTGTTTTATTTTGCAGACCACATAAACCAAGCTCAAAAGGTCCTTAAGCTGTCTTTTAGATTATTTTGAACAGCTGTTAATATTGAATCATTTCAAATACCAAGACTCGTACGCATGTGTTTACATGTCCTTTTTTTTTGTTCTTGGCAGCCCAGATTTACTACATTCCTTTAAAGCCACATTAAGTGCTCTGTTTCTTGTAAATGTTTTGTTTATTTATTTATTTTTTTCTTTCCCCACTCTCGTCCGCTGGCGTGAAAACATATGGGGTAGAAGCCAGGATTTCACACTGTTTCTCTTTTTGTGGTTGGGTTTTAACTCTTGGCAGAACGTCACTGGGTGATTTCCTTCATCATGTGGGATGGTTCTGCATTCGTTCACTTCATTTACTTTAAGCCCTGTTGATCATAGTCTGATGTTTTGTGGAAGATATTCCACTGATGTAGTCAGTAACTGGCTGTATAGCGGTAAAATGGGCAAACAATGGGTTTTTTATACCACTTTCCAAGAATACATTCTCTCGCCAAAGCAGCCCCCCCTCCCCCCAGATGTTCCAGTTGTTGTTGTTGTTTTTAGTTTCTTGGCTAAATTGCGTTGAAGTGAAGGAAAAGCAAAAATCCACCATCGTACAGCTCACCATCCAAATAACCGCAGTCCTCCAGTAAAGCATGGAGGGGATATTATCCTGTTATGGGGGTGTTTCTCTTCAGCAGGGACTGGAGCACTTGTTAGGAATCAGGATAGAAGAAAAAATGGATGGGGTAAAATCTAAATCTTGAGGAAAATCTGCTACCCTCTGCCAGAAGGTTGTTAATGGGAAGAAGGTTTACCCTCCGACATGACAATGACCCAAAACACAGCAAAACTGAGCACACAGTGGTTGAAGGAGATTGTGTGTATAAATAGTTTTGTAAATCCTGTCTACACTGATCTCAAGTTGATAATAACTCTTCCTGTGATATACGATGCTCGCTATCTCTTGTCTTGTGTGTTAGGTCATGCTGATAAGCTTTCAGCCAGTACTGTCAGTCTTATGATCACATCTGTGACTTAAATGTTTCGTGTTCTTAACCAGACCTTGCTGTGTTTGTGTGTTCCAGTCTCCCACAGTCAGATCACTCGCCTCTACAGCCGCTTTCACAGTCTCGATAAAGGAGAGAACGGAGCGCTCAGGTACCACATGCACTGTGTGTTAGATGAGTTGTTGGGTAATACTGAACTTTAACAGTGAGATGTTGAAATACCGTTGGCCCATGAGGAAGCAAAATATTACTCAAGCAGCTGGGTTATGTCTGCACGCTTGCTTTTAATGAACATCCTTTGAGTTTGATTGTAATTCGGTACTCTGGTAAAACATTCACAGTTCACGCCAGCCTCAGGCTCTGCAAGTTAATATGTTAAGGAATGACTTGATCAGTGTTTGAGTTTTGACTACCAGGAAATACTTTTTTCTTATTACACTGCTAAAAATATGACTTTTATTGTAAATATTCCTTGTAAAAGAGGAAACTCAAGGACAGTTATGAAGCATGTATTTCCTTGTGCCAAATTGTTTGCGTAATGTCCTCAGTGTGTGTCCTCATAACCAGAATGACCTCTGTACACACTATGAGTGTGATCGATCGAAGCTTGTTACAAGGAAGATGAGAAAGCAGAGGCACAGTAGTGATGATTAAAACTCATTGGTAAATGCAGCACCAGTAGTGCATTTATAGCACATTTATCACTCGTGTTGTCCACAATTATTGCAATATGTTTTATTTTTGTGCATTTTAAAAAATAAATAAAATAAAAATTATATTTTCGGGTGGGCCAAAATAATTGGTTCTTTATTATTTAAAGAAAACTTAACTTCGATGACACAGCAAAAACTATAGGGATGTGACGATTTACTCAACTCACAATGTGATACAATTCATGATACTGTTTTCACCATACAATTTTCTCACAATTTTTTTAACAAAATAAGATGACAAATTATAAATGTAAACTTGTCTTTTTATTATTTATAGACAAAATGCTGCACGTTTCTTTATCAAATAATAAAACTAACATGAAATTTTAAAACGAATACCAAGTCAAATAAATAAATAAATAAATATCATTTTAATATAAACAAAGGCTTTGTCTGTGCTCTCTCCATTTAAAATCAGAGCCAACCACTCCTTCTTTAATTACAATCCAAACAAAGATGCTCAATACATGTCGCTTAGATTGTAATTAGATTGTATAATTTCCAAATTTTGAAGCAAAATAAGAATGATCTGACTTTACCTTTGTGAAACTTTACTACCTTAAACATATCTGCATGAAACAAAAACAGCAGACGGGCTGAATGAGACACGAATATCACTCTCTTACAGCAGGTGGCGCTTATGGAACAGCAGGAGATGATTGTCAAGATGATAATTTTGTGTATTTATTTGTCCATTCAAACACAAGGAGACGTGAAAGAGGAATCTATTCTTTTTTTGCACCAACACAGAACCAAATTGTACAAAATTGAATTCTTTGAATAAGCGCTTGAATGTTTAAATTAGCTAGACTTAGAAACACGTGCAAATGATCAACTACGATCCATTTCACACCTACAAGTGAGTGAACAATGTGAATCAAGGACAATAGCCCCAGGATGTCGGGCTAGCGATTGTCGAGCCTTGTATGTAAAAAAAAAAATGCAAACCACAAGTAGTGTTTGTCTGAGCTGTAAATTAGTGAATCTAGAGACATTTTCAAACCTTTACCTTCCTTTCAAAATTTTGGGGTCGTTTTTTTTTTTTTTTTTTTTATTGGATTTTTGTATTTATTAATACTATTATTTAGCAAGGATCATTACATTTATTTAAATTGCCAGTAATTTTACAAAAGATTTATATTTCAAATAAATGCTGTTCTTTTGTTTTGTTTTATTCAGCAAAGAATCCTGAAAAAAATGCATCAGTTTCAAAAAAATATGAAGCAGCACAGTTGTTTTCCACATTGATGATAATAAGAAATGTTTCTTGAGCAGCAAATCAGCACATTAGAATGATTTCTGAAGGATCATGTGACTCTGAAGACTGGAGTAATGATACTGAAAATTCAGCTTTTCCTCACTGAAATAAGTTACATTTTACAACAAATTCAAATAGAATTTAGTTATTCTAAATTGTAAAAATATTTCAGATTATTCCAGATTATTTTACTGTATTTTGCTCAAACAAATGCACCCTTGTTGAGCCTAAGAGACTTCTTTCAAAAAAAAAAACCCCAAACTTTTGTATAGTAGTGTATAATTAACTTTGTTCTTGGAAACTGACACTTTTGTAAAGCATTTTTGTGGCATGTCTTATGAAACCGAACTCATTCAGTTTACCAAATATGATGAGGTCACAGTTTGTGTTCTTGTTATAATTGTTAGTTTTAAATGGCAACATCCTCAGATGAGGGTTAGTTCAACAAACACCCTCAGCGAAACGGTTCATATAAAAACTTCAACAGTGTTGTCGACCTGCTGTACGTGTTGTGACCCTAAACATCCGTCAGACTGAGACAGAGACTCAAGCTCTT